>NW_028187257.1:0-52000 GCF_964204655.1 Triturus cristatus | reverse complement strand
TGTTTCAGGGTTTAGGGCAGTGCAGTGGTGTTTGGGCAGTGTAGGGGGTCTAACTGGGGGTGGTGTTTCTGGGTTTAGGGCAGTGGTGTTCGGGCATTGTTGAAGGTATTGCTGGGGGTGGTGTTTCAGGGTTAAGGGCAGTGTTGTTTGAGCAGTGTAAGGGGTCGTGCTGGGGGTGGTGTTTCAGGGTTTAGGGCAGTGCAGTGGTGTTTGGGCAGTGTAGGGGGTCTTTCTGGGCGTGGTGTTTCAAGGGTTAGGGCAGTGCAGTGGTGTTTGGGCAGTGTAGGGGGTCTAACTGGGGGTGGTGTTTCAGGGTTTAGGGCAGTGGTGTTCGGGCAGTGTAGGGTGGCTTGCTGGGGGTGGTGTTTCAGGGTTTTGGGCAGTGCAGTGGTGTTCGGGCAGTGTAGGAGTCGTGCTGGGGCAGGTGTTTCAGAGTTTAGGGCAGTGCAGGTGTGTTCGGGCAGTGTAGGGGGTCGTGCTGGGGGTGGTGTTTTAGGGTTAAGGGCAGTGCAGTGGTGTTCGGGCAGTGTAGGGGATCGTGCTGGGGGTGGTGTTTCAGAGTTTAGGGCAGTGCAGTGGTGTTCGTGCAGTGTAGTGGGTCGTGCTGGGGCTGGTGTTGCAGGGTTTTTGGCAGTGCAGTGGTGTTTGGGCAGTGTAGGGGGTCGTGCTGGGGGTGGTGTTTTAGGGTTTAGGGCAGAGCAGTGGTGTTCGGGCATAGTAGGGGGTCATGCTGTGGGTGGCGTTTCAGTGCTTAGGGCAGTGCAGTGGAGTTCGGGCAGTGTAGGGGGTCGTTCTGGAGGTAGTGTTTCAGGGTTTAGTGCAGTGCTTTGGTGTTCGGGCAGTGTAGGAGGTCGTGCAGGGGGTGGTGTTTCAGGGTTTAGGGCAGTGCAGTGGTGTTTGTGCAGTGTAAGGGGTCGTGCTGGGGTTGGTGTTTCAGGGTTGAGGGCAGAGCAGTGGTGTTCGGGCAGTGTAGGAGTCGTGCTGGGGCTGGTGTTTCAGGGTTTAGGGCAGTGCAGTGGTGTTTGGGCAATGTAGGGGGTCTTGCTGGGGGTCGTGTTTCAGGGTTTATGGCAGTGCAGTGGTGTTCGGGCAGTGTAGAGGGTCTTGCTGGGGGGTGGTGTTTCAGGGTTTAGGGCAGTGCAGTGGTGTTCGTGCCGTGTAGGGGGTCATACGGGGGTGGTGTTTCAGGGTTTAGAGCAGTGCAGTGGTTTTCGGGCATTGTTGAAGGTCTTGCTGGGGGTGGTGTTTCAGGGTTTAGGGCAGTGTTGTTCGAGCAGTGTAGGGGGTCTTGCTGGGCGTGGTGTTTCAGGGGTTAGGGCAGTGCAGTGGTGTTCGGGCCGTGTAGGGGGTCTAACTGGGGGTGGTGTTTTAGGGTTTAGGGCAGTGGTGTTCGGGCAGTCTAGGGTGTCTTGCTGGGGGTGGTGTTTCAGGGTTTAGGGCAGTGCAGTGGTGTTCGGGCAGTGTAGGGGGACTTGCTGGGGGTGGTGTTTTAGGGTTTAGGGCAGTGGTGTTCGAGCAGTGTAGGGGGTCTTGCTGGGGGTGGTGTTTCAGGGTTTAGGGCAGTGCAGTGATGTTCGGGAAGTGTGAGGGGTCATACTGGGGCTGGTGTTTCAGGTTTAGGGCAGTGCAGTGGTGTTCGTGCAGTGTAAGGGGTCGTGCTGGGGCTGGTGTTTCAGGGATTTGGGCAGTGCAGGTGTGTTAGGGCAGTGTGAGGGATCATGCTGGGGCTGGTGTTTCAGGGTTTAGGGCAGGGCAGTGGTGTTCGGGCAGAGTAAGGGGTCGTGCTAGGGTTAGTGTTTCAGGGTTTAGGGCAGTGCAGTGGTGTTCGGGCAGTGTAGGGGGTCATGCTGGGGGTGGTGTTTCAGAGTTTAGGGCAGTGCAGGGGTGTTCAGGCACTGTAGGGGATCGTGCTGGGGCTGGTGTTGCAGGGTTTTGGGCAGTGCAGTGGTGTTCGGGCAGTGTAGGAGTTGTGCTGGGGCTGGTGTTTCAGGGTTTAGGGCAGTGCAGGTGTGTTTGGGCAGTGTAGGGAGTCATGCTGGAGGTGGTGTTTTAGGTTTTAGGGCAGTGCAGTGGTTTTCGGGCAGTGTAGGGGGTCGTGCTGGGGGTGGTGTTTCAGAGTTTAGGGGAGTGCAGTGGTGTTCGGGCAGTGTAGGGGGTCATGCTGGGGCTGGTGTTGCAGGGTTTTGGGCAGTGCAGTGGTGTTCGGGCAGTGTAGGCGGTTGTGCTGGTGGTGGTGTTTTAGGGTTTAGGGCAGAGCAGTGGTGTTCGGGCATAGTCGGGGGTCGTGCTGTGGTTGGCGTTTCACGGCTTAGGGCAGTGCAGTGGTGTTTGTGCAGTGTAATGGGTTGTGCTGGGGTTGGTGTTTCAGGGTTAAGGGCAGTACAGTGGTGTTTGGGCAGTGTATGGGGTTGTGCGGGGGCTGGTGTTTCAGGGTTTAGGGCAGTGCAGTGGTGTTTGGGCAGTGTAGGGTGTCTTGCTGGGGGTCATGTTTCAGGGTTTAGGGCAGGACAGTTGTGTTCAGGCAGTGTAGGGGGTCTTGCTGGGGGTGGTGTTTCAGGGTTTAGGGCAGTGCAGTCGTGTTCAGGCAGTGTAGGGGTCATGCAGGTGGTGGTGTTTCAGGGTTTAGATCAGTGCAGTGGTTTTCGGGCATTGTTGAAGGTATTGCTGGCGGTGGTGTTTCAGGGTTAAGGGCAGTGTTGTTTGAGCAGTGTAGGGGGTCTTGCTGGGGGTGGTGTTTCAGGGTTTAGGGCAGTGCAGTGGTGTTCGGGCAGTGTAGTGGGTCTTGCTGGGGGTGGTGTTTCAGGATTTTGGGCAGTGCTGTGGTGTTCGGGCAGTGTAGGAGTCGTGCTGGGGTTGGTGTTTCAGGGTTAAGGGCAGTACAGTGGTGTTCGGGCAGTGTATGGGGATGTGCTGGGGCTGGTGTTTCAGGGTTGAGGGCAGAGCAGTGGAGTTCGGGCAGTGTAGGAGGTCGTTCTGGGGGTAGTGTTTCAGGGTTTAGGGCAGTGCAGTGGTGTTTGGGCAGTGTAGGGGGTCTTGCTGGGGGTGGTGTTTCAGGGTTTAGGGCAGTGCAGTGGTGTTCGGGCAGTGTAGGGGGTCTTGCTGGGGGGTGGCGTTTCAGGGTTTAGGGCAGTGCAGTGGTGTTCGGGCAGTGTAGGGGGTCATGCAGGGGGTGGTGTTTCAGGGTTTAGAGCAGTGCAGTGGTTTAAGGGCATTGTTGAAGGTCTTGCTGGGGGTGGTGTTTCAGGGTTTAGGGCAGTGGTGTTCGGGCAGTGTAGGGTGGCTTGCTGGGGGTGGTGTTTCAGGGTTTAGGGCAGTGCAGTGGTGTTCGGGCAGTGTAGGGGGTTTTGCTGGGGGCGGTGTTTCAGGGTTTAGGGCAGTGGTGTTCGAGCAGTGTAGAGGGTCTTACTGGGGCTGGTGTTTCAGGTTTAGGGCAGTGCAGTGGTGTTCGTGCAGTGTAAGGGGTCATGCTGGGGCTGGTGTTTCAGGGTTTAGGGCAGTGCAGGTGTTTTCGGGCAGTGTGAGGGGTCGTGCTGGGGCTGGTGTTTCAGGGTTTAGGTGCAGTGCAATGGTGTTTGGGCAGTGTAGGGGGTCGTGCAGGGGGTGGTTCAGGGTATAGGGCAGTGCAGTGGTGTTCGGGTAGTGTAGGGGGTCATGCTGGACCTGGTGTTTCAGGGTTTAGGGCAGTGCAGTGGTGTTCGTGCAGTGCAAGGGGTTGTGCTGGGGTTGGTGTTTCAGGGTTTTTATGCAGTGCAGTGGTGTTCAGGCAGTGTAGGAGTTGTGCTGGGGCTGGTGTTTCAGGGTTTAGGGCAGTGCAGTGGTGTTTGGGCAGTGTAGGGTGTCTTGCTGGGGGTGGTGTTTCTGGGTTTAGGGCAGTGCAGTGGTGTTCGGGCAGTGTAGGGGGTCATGTAGGGCGTGGTGTTTCAGGGTTTAGGGCAGAGCAGTGGTGTTCGGGCAGTGTAGGAGTTGAGCTGGGGCTGGTGTTTCAGGGTTTAGGGCAGTGCAGTGTTCTTCAGGCAGTGTAGGGGTCGTGCAGGTGGTGGTTCAAGGTATAGGGCAGTGGTGTTCGGGCAGTGTAGGGGGTCGTGTTGGAGCTGGTGTTTCAGTGCAGTGGTGTTCATGCAGTGTAAGAGGTCGTGCTGGGGTTGGTGTTATAGGGTTTAGGGCAGTGCAGTGGTGTTCGGGCAGTGTAGGGGGTCATGCAGGGGGTGGTGTTTCAGGGTTTAGAGCAGTGCAGTGGTTTTCGGGCATTGTTGTAGGTCTTGCTAGGGGGTGGTGTTTCAGGGTTTAGGGCAGTGTTGTTCGAGCACTGTAGGCGGTCTTGCTGGGGGTGGTGTTTCAGGGTTTAAGGCAGTGCAGTGGTGTTCAGGCAGTGTAGGGGGTCTTGCTGGGGGTGGTGTTTCAGGGTTTAGGGCAGTGGTGTTCGGGCTGTGTAGGGTGGATTGCTGGGGGTGGTGTTTCAGGGTTTAGAGCAGTGCAGTGGTGTTCGGGCAGTGTAGGGGGTCTTGCTAGGGGCGGTGTTTCAGGGTTTAGGGCAGTGGTGTTTGAGCAGTGTAGGCAGTCTTGCTGGGGGTGGTGTTTCAGGGTTTAGGGCAGTGCAGTGATGTTCGGACAGTGTGAGGGGTCATACTGGGGGTGGTGTTTCAGGTTTAGGGCAGTGCAGTGGTGTTCGTGCAGTGTAGGGGGTCATGCTGGAGCTGGTGTTTCAGGGTTTAGGGCAGTGCAGTGTTCTTCGGGCAGTGTAGGGGTCGTGCAGGTGGTGGTTCAAGGTATAGGGCTGTGGTGTTCGGGCAGTGGAGGGGGTGGTGCTGGAGCTGGTGTTTCAGGGTTTAGGGCAGTGCAGTGGTGTTC
The DNA here is from genome assembly GCF_964204655.1 of Triturus cristatus. Taxonomy (NCBI): domain Eukaryota; kingdom Metazoa; phylum Chordata; class Amphibia; order Caudata; family Salamandridae; genus Triturus; species Triturus cristatus. The sequence continues at coordinate 47,152 of NW_028187257.1, read as the reverse complement.
ATGCAGTGTAAGGGGTCGTGCTGGGGTTGGTGTTATAGGGTTTAGGGCAGTGCAGTGGTGTTCGGGCAGTGTAGGGGGTCATGCAGGGGGTGGTGTTTCAGGGTTTAGAGCAGTGCAGTGGTTTTCGGGCATTGTTGAAGGTCTTGCTGGGGGTGGTGTTTCAGGGTTTAGGGCAGTGTTGTTCGAGCAGTGTAGGGGGTCTTGCTGGGGGTGGTGTTTCAGGGTTTAGGGCAGTGCAGTGGTGTTCAGGCAGTGTAGGGTGTCTTGCTGGGGGTGGTGTTTCAGGGTTTAGGGCAGTGGTGTTCGGGCAGTGTAGGAGTCGTGCTGGGGTTGGTGTTTCAGGGTTAAGGGCAGTACAGTGGTGTTCGGGCAGTGTATGGGGTTGTGCTGGGGCTGGTGTTTCAGGGTTGAGGGCAGAGCAGTGGAGTTCGGGCAGTGTAGGAGGTCGTTCTGGGGGTAGTGTTTCAGGGTTTAGGGCAGTGCAGTGGTGTTTGGGCAGTGTAGGGGGTCTTGCTGGGGGTGGTGTTTCAGGGTTTAGGGCAGTGCAGTGGTGTTCGGGCAGTGTAGGGGGTCTTGCTGGGGGGTGGCGTTTCAGGGTTTAGGGCAGTGCAGTGGCGTTCGGGCAGTGTAGGGGGTCATGCAGGGGGTGGTGTTTCAGGGTTTAGAGCAGTGCAGTGGTTTAAGGGCATTGTTGAAGGTCTTGCTGGGGGTGGTGTTTCAGGGTTTAGGGCAGTGGTGTTCGGGCAGTGTAGGGTGGCTTGCTGGGGGTGGTGTTTCAGGGTTTAGGGCAGTGCAGTGGTGTTCGGGCAGTGTAGGGGGTTTTGCTGGGGGCGGTGTTTCAGGGTTTAGGGCAGTGGTGTTCGAGCAGTGTAGAGGGTCTTACTGGGGCTGGTGTTTCAGGTTTAGGGCAGTGCAGTGGTGTTCGTGCAGTGTAAGGGGTCATGCTGGGGCTGGTGTTTCAGGGTTTAGGGCAGTGCAGGTGTTTTCGGGCAGTGTGAGGGGTCGTGCTGGGGCTGGTGTTTCAGGGTTTAGGTGCAGTGCAATGGTGTTCGGGCAGTGTAGGGGGTCGTGCAGGGGGTGGTTCAGGGTATAGGGCAGTGCAGTGGTGTTCGGGTAGTGTAGGGGGTCATGCTGGACCTGGTGTTTCAGGGTTTAGGGCAGTGCAGTGGTGTTCGTGCAGTGCAAGGGGTTGTGCTGGGGTTGGTGTTTCAGGGTTTTTATGCAGTGCAGTGGTGTTCAGGCAGTGTAGGAGTCGTGCTGGGGCTGGTGTTTCAGGGTTTAGGGCAGTGCAGTGGTGTTCGGGCAGTGTAGGGGGTCATGCAGGGGGTGGTGTTTCAGGGTTTAGAGCAGTGCAGTGGTTTTCGGGCATTGTTGTAGGTCTTGCTAGGGGGTGGTGTTTCAGGGTTTAGGGCAGTGTTGTTCGAGCACAGTAGGCGGTCTTGCTGGGGGTGGTGTTTCAGGGTTTAAGGCAGTGCAGTGGTGTTCAGGCAGTGTAGGGGGTCTTGCTGGGGGTGGTGTTTCAGGGTTTAGGGCAGTGGTGTTCGGGCTGTGTAGGGTGGATTGTTGGGGGTGGTGTTTCAGGGTTTAGAGCAGTGCAGTGGTGTTCGGGCAGTGTAGGGGGTCTTGCTAGGGGCGGTGTTTCAGGGTTTAGGGCAGTGGTGTTCGAGCAGTGTAGGCAGTCTTGCTGGGGGTGGTGTTTCAGGGTTTAGGGCAGTGCAGTGATGTTCGGACAGTGTGAGGGGTCATACTGGGGGTGGTGTTTCAGGTTTAGGGCAGTGCAGTGGTGTTCGTGCAGTGTAGGGGGTCATGCTGGAGCTGGTGTTTCAGGGTTTAGGGCAGTGCAGTGTTCTTCGGGCAGTGTAGGGGTCATGCAGGTGGTGGTTCAAGGTATAGGGCTGTGGTGTTCGGGCAGTGGAGGGGGTGGTGCTGGAGCTGGTGTTTCAGGGTTTAGGGCAGTGCAGTGGTGTTCATGCAGTGTAAGGGGTCGTGCTGGGGTTGGTGTTTTAGGGTTTAGGGCAGTGCAGTGGTGTTCGGGCAGTGTAGGGGGTCATGCAGGGGGTGGTGTTTCAGGGTTTAGAGCAGTGCAGTGGTTTTCGGGCATTGTTGAAGGTCTTGCTGGGGGTGGTGTTTCAGGGTTTAGGGCAGTGTTGTTCGAGCAGTGTAGGGGGTCTTGCTGGGGGTGGTGTTTCAGGGTTTAGGGCAGTGCAGTGGTGTTCAGGCAGTGTAAGGTGTCTTGCTGGGGGTGGTGTTTCAGGGTTTAGGGCAGTGGTGTTCGAGCAGTGTAGGGGGTCTTGCTGGGGGTGGTGTTTCAGGGTTTAGGGCAGTGCAGTGATGTTCGGGCAGTGTGAGGGGTCATACTGGGGCTGGTGTTTCAGGTTTAGGGCAGTGCAGTGGTGTTTGTGCAGTGTAAGGGGTCATGCTGGGGCTGGTGTTTCAGGGTTTAGGGCAGTGCAGGTGTGTTTGGGCAGTGTGAGGGGTCATGCTGAGGCTGGAGTTTCAGGGTTTAGGGGCAGTGCAGTGGTGTTCAGGCAGTGTAGGGGGTCGTGCAGGGAGTGGTTCAGGGTATAGGGCAGTGCAGTGGTGTTCGGGCAGTGTAGGGGGTCATGCTGGAGCTGGTGTTTCAGGGTTTAGGGCAGTGCAATGGTGTTCGTGCAGTGTAAGGGGTCCGGCTGGGGTTGGTGTTTCAGGGTTTTTATGCAGTGCAGTGGTGTTCGGGCAGTGTAGGGGGTCGTGCTGGGGCTGGTGTTTCAGGATTTAGGGCATAGCAGTGGTGTTCGGGCAGTGTAGGAGTCGTGCTGGGGCTAGTGTTTCAGGGTTTAGGGCAGTGCAGTGGTGTTTGGGCAGTGTAGGGGGTCTTGCTGGGGGTGGTGTTTCAGGGTTTAGGGCAGTGCAGTTGTGTTCGGGCAGTGTAGGGGGTCATGCAGGGCGTGGTGTTTCAGGGTTTAGGGCAGAGCAGTGGTGTTCGGGCAGTGTAGGAGTTGTGCTGGGGCTGGTGTTTCAGGGATTAGGGCAGTGCAGTGTTGTTTGGGCTGTGTAGGGATTCTTGCTGGGGGTGGTGTTTTAGGGTTTAGGGCAGTGCAGTGGTTTTCGGGCCGTGTAGGTGGTCGTGTAGGGGGTGGTGTTTCAGGGTTTAGGGTAGTGCAGTGGTTTTCGGGCAGTGTAGGGGGTCATGCTGGAGCTGGTGTTTCAGGGTTTAGGGCAGTGCAGTGTTCTTCGGGCAGTGTAGGCGGTCGTACATGTGGTGGTTCAAGGTATAGGGCAGTGGGGTTCGGGCAGTGTAGGGGGTCGTGCTGGAGCTGGAGTTTCAGGGTTTAGGGCAGTGCAGTGGTGTTCGGGCAGTGTAGGGGGTCTTGCTGGGTGTGGTGTTTTAGGGTTTAGGGCAGTGTTGTTCGGGCAGTGTAGGGTGGTTTGCTGGGGGTGGTGTTTTAGGTTTGAGGGCATTGTTGTTCGAGCAGTGTAGGGGGTCTTGCTGGGGGTGGTGTTTCAGGGTTTCAGGCAGTGCAGTGGTGTTCGGGCAGTGTAGGGGGTCTTGCTGGGGGTGGTGTTTCAGGGTTTAGGGCAGTGGTGTTCGGGCAGTGTAGTGTGGCTTGCTGGGGGTGGTGTTTTAGGTTTTAGGGCAGTGTTGTTCGAGCAGTGTAGGGGGTCTTGCTGAGGGTGGTGTTTCAGGGTTTAGGGCAGTGCAGTGGTGTTCGGGCAGTGTAGGGGTTCTTGCTGGGAGTGGTGTTTCAGGGTTTAGGGCAGTTGTGTTCGGGCAGTGTAGGGTTGCTTGCTGGGGGTGGTGTTTCAGGGTTTAGGGCAGTGCAGTGATGTTCGGGCAGTGTAGGGGGTCTTGCTGGGGGTGGTGTTGCAGGGTTTAGGGCAGTGGTGTTCGGGCAGTGGAGGGGGTCTTGCTGGGGGTGGTGTTTCAGGGTTAAGGGCAGTGCAGTGGTGTTTGTGCAGTGTAAGGGGTCATGCTGGGGTTGGTGTTTCAGGGTTAAGGCAGTGCAGTGGTGTTCGGGCAGTGTAGGAGTCGTGCTGGGGCTGGTGTTTCAGTCTTTAGGGCAGTGCAGTGGTGTTAGAGCAGTGTAGGGGTCTTGCTGGGGGTCGTGTTTCAGGGTTTAAGGCATTGCAGTGGTGTTCGGGCAGTGTAGGGGGTCTTGCTGGGGGATGGTGTTTCAGGGTTTAGGGCAGTGCAGTGGTGTTCGGGCAGTGTAGGGGGTCATGCAGAGGTGGTGTTTCAGGGTTCAGGGCAGGGCAGTGGTGTTCGGGTAGTGTAGGGGGTCATGCTGGGGCTGGTGTTTCAGGGTTTAGGGCAGTGCAGTGGTGTTTGGGCAGTGTAGGGGGTCTTGCTGGGGGTCATGTTTCAGGGTTTAGGGCAGTACAGTGGTGTTCGGGCAGTGTAGGGGGTCTTGCTGGGGGGTGCTGTTTCAGGGTTTAGGGCAGTGCAGTCGTTTTCGGGCATAGTAGGGGGTCATGCTGTGGGTGGCATTTCAGGGCTTAGGGCAGTGCAGTGGAGTTCGGGCAGAGTAGGGGGTCTTGCTGGGGGAGGTGTTTCAGGGTTTAGGGCAGTGGTGTTCGGGCAGTGTAGGGGTTCTTGCTGGGGGTGGTGTTTCAGGGTTTAGGGCAGTGCAGTGGTGTTCGGGTAGTGTAGGGGGTCTTGCTGGGGGTGTTGTTTCAGGGTTTAGGGCAGTTTTGTTCGGGCAGTGTAGGGGGTCTTGCTGGGGATGGTGTTTCAGGGTTTAGGGCAATGCAGTGATGTTCGGGCAGTGTGAGGGGTCGTGCTGGGGCTGGTGTTTCAGGTTTTAGGGCAGTGCAGGTGTGTTCGGGCAGAGTAGGGGGTCTTGCTGGGGGTGGTGTTTCAGGGTTTAGGGCAGTGGTGTTCGGGCAGTGTAGGGGGTCTTGCTGGGGGTGGTGTTTCAGGGTTTAGGGCAGTTTTGTTCGGGCAGTGTAGGGGGTCTTGCTGGGGATGGTGTTTCAGGGTTTAGGGCAGTGCAGGTCTGTTCGGGCAGTGTAGGGGGTCGTGCTGGGGCTGGTGTTTCAGGGTTTAGGGCAGTGCAGGTGTGTTCGGGCAGTGTAGAGGGTCGTGCTGGGGGTGGTGTTTTAGGGTTTAGGGCAGTGCAGTGGTTTTCGGGCAGTGTAGGGGGTCTTGCTGGGGGGGTGGTGTTTCAGGGTTTAGGGCAGTGCAGTGGTGTTCAGGCAGTGTAGAGGGTCATGCAGGGGGTGGTTCAAGGTATAGGGCAGTGTTGTTCGGGCAGTGTAGGGGGTCTTGCTGGGGATGGTGTTTCAGGGTTTAGGGCAATGCAGTGATGTTCGGGCAGTGTGAGGGGTTGTGCTGGGGCTGGTGTTTCAGGGTTTAGGGCAGTGCAGGTGTGTTCGGGCAGTGTAGGGGGTCGTGCTGGAGCTGGTGTTTCAGGGTTTAGGGCAGTGCAGTGGTATTCGTGCAGTGTAAGGGGTCGTGCTGGGGTTGGTGTTTCAGGGTTTAGGGCAATGCAGTGGTTTTCGGGCAGTGTAGGGGGTCGTGCTGGGGCTGGTGTTTCAGGGTTTAGGCAGAGCAGTGGTGTTCGGGCAGTGTAGGAGTCGTGCTGGGGCTGGTGTTTCAAGGTTTAGGGCAGTGCAGGTGTGTTCGGGCAGTGTAGGGGGTCGTGCTGGGGTGTTGTTTTAGGGTTTAAGGCAGTGCAGTGGTGTTCGGGCAGTGCAGGGGGTCATGCTGGGGGTGGTGTTTCAGAGTTTAGGGCAGTGCAGTGGTGTTCGGGCAGTGTAGGGGGTCGTGCTGGGGGTGGTGTTTCAGGGTTTAGGGCAGTGCAGTGGTGTTAGGGTAGTGTAGGGTGGCTTGCTGGGGGTGGTGTTTTAGGGTTTAGGGCAGTGGTGTTCGGGCAGTGTAGGGGTTCTTGCTGGGGGTGGTGTTTCAGGGTTTAGGGCAGTGCAGTGGTGTTCGGGTAGTGTAGGGGGTCTTGCTGGGGGATGGTGTTTCAGGGTTTAGGGCAGTGCAGTGGTGTTCGGGCAGTGTAGGGGGTCATGCAGAGGTGGTGTTTCAGGGTTCAGGGCAGGGCAGTGGTGTTCGGGTAGTGTAGGGGGTCATGCTGGGGCTGGTGTTTCAGGGTTTAGGGCAGTGCAGTGGTGTTTGGGCAGTGTAGGGGGTCTTGCTGGGGGTCATGTTTCAGGGTTTAGGGCAGTACAGTGGTGTTCGGGCAGTGTAGGGGGTCTTGCTGGGGGGTGCTGTTTCAGGGTTTAGGGCAGTGCAGTCGTTTTCGGGCATAGTAGGGGGTCATGCTGTGGGTGGCATTTCAGGGCTTAGGGCAGTGCAGTGGAGTTCGGGCAGAGTAGGGGGTCTTGCTGGGGGAGGTGTTTCAGGGTTTAGGGCAGTGGTGTTCGGGCAGTGTAGGGGTTCTTGCTGGGGGTGGTGTTTCAGGGTTTAGGGCAGTGCAGTGGTGTTCGGGTAGTGTAGGGGGTCTTGCTGGGGGTGTTGTTTCAGGGTTTAGGGCAGTTTTGTTCGGGCAGTGTAGGGGGTCTTGCTGGGGATGGTGTTTCAGGGTTTAGGGCAATGCAGTGATGTTCGGGCAGTGTGAGGGGTCGTGCTGGGGCTGGTGTTTCAGGTTTTAGGGCAGTGCAGGTGTGTTCGGGCAGAGTAGGGGGTCTTGCTGGGGGTGGTGTTTCAGGGTTTAGGGCAGTGGTGTTCGGGCAGTGTAGGGGGTCTTGCTGGGGGTGGTGTTTCAGGGTTTAGGGCAGTTTTGTTCGGGCAGTGTAGGGGGTCTTGCTGGGGATGGTGTTTCAGGGTTTAGGGCAGTGCAGGTCTGTTCGGGCAGTGTAGGGGGTCGTGCTGGGGCTGGTGTTTCAGGGTTTAGGGCAGTGCAGGTGTGTTCGGGCAGTGTAGAGGGTCGTGCTGGGGGTGGTGTTTTAGGGTTTAGGGCAGTGCAGTGGTTTTCGGGCAGTGTAGGGGGTCTTGCTGGGGGGGTGGTGTTTCAGGGTTTAGGGCAGTGCAGTGGTGTTCAGGCAGTGTAGAGGGTCATGCAGGGGGTGGTTCAAGGTATAGGGCAGTGTTGTTCGGGCAGTGTAGGGGGTCTTGCTGGGGATGGTGTTTCAGGGTTTAGGGCAATGCAGTGATGTTCGGGCAGTGTGAGGGGTTGTGCTGGGGCTGGTGTTTCAGGGTTTAGGGCAGTGCAGGTGTGTTCGGGCAGTGTAGGGGGTCGTGCTGGAGCTGGTGTTTCAGGGTTTAGGGCAGTGCAGTGGTATTCGTGCAGTGTAAGGGGTCGTGCTGGGGTTGGTGTTTCAGGGTTTAGGGCAATGCAGTGGTTTTCGGGCAGTGTAGGGGGTCGTGCTGGGGCTGGTGTTTCAGGGTTTAGGCAGAGCAGTGGTGTTCGGGCAGTGTAGGAGTCGTGCTGGGGCTGGTGTTTCAAGGTTTAGGGCAGTGCAGGTGTGTTCGGGCAGTGTAGGGGGTCGTGCTGGGGTGTTGTTTTAGGGTTTAAGGCAGTGCAGTGGTGTTCGGGCAGTGCAGGGGGTCATGCTGGGGGTGGTGTTTCAGAGTTTAGGGCAGTGCAGTGGTGTTCGGGCAGTGTAGGGGGTCGTGCTGGGGGTGGTGTTTCAGGGTTTAGGGCAGTGCAGTGGTGTTAGGGTAGTGTAGGGTGGCTTGCTGGGGGTGGTGTTTTAGGTTTTAGGGCAGTGTTGTTCGAGCAGTATAGGGGGTCTTGCTGGGGGTGGTGTTTCAGGTTTCAGGGCACTGCAGTCGTGTTCGGGCAGTGTAGGGGGTCTTGCTAGGGGTGGTGTTTCAGGGTTTAGGGCAGTGGTGTTCGGGCAGTGTAGGGAGTCTTGCTGGGGGTGGTGTTTCAGGGTTTAGGGCAGTGCAGTGGTGTTAGGGTAGTGTAGGGGGTCTTGCTGGGGGTGGTGTTTCAGGGTTTAGGGCAGTGTTGTTTGGGCAGTGTAGGGGGTCTTGCTGAGGATGGTGTTTCAGGGTTTAGGGCAATGCAGTGATGTTCGGGCAGTGTGAGGTGTCGTGCTGGGGCTGGTGTTTCAGGGTTTATGGCATTGCAGGTGTGTTTGGGCAGTGCAGGGGGTCGTGCTGGGGGTGGTGTTTTAGGGTTTAGGGCAGTGCAGTGGTTTTCGGGCAGTCTAGGGGGTCTTGCTTGGGGGTGGTGTTTCAGGGTTTAGGGCAGTGAAGTGGTGTTCGGGCAGTGTAAAGGGTCATGCAGGGGGTGGTTCAAGGTATAGGGCAGTGGTGTTTGGGCAGTGTAGGGGGTCATGCTGGGGTTGGTGTTTCAGGGTTTAGGGCAGTGCAGTGGTGTTTTGGCAGTGTAGGGGTCGTGCTGAGGCTAGTGTTTCAGGGTTTAGGGCAGTGCAGTGGTTTTCGGGCAGTGTAGGGGGTCATGCTGGAGCTGGTGTTTCAGGGTTTAGGGCAGTGCAGTGTTCTTCGGGCAGTGTAGGGGGTCGTGCAGGTGGTGGTTCAAGGTATAGGGCAGTGGTGTTCGGGCAGTGTAGGGGGTCGTGCTGGAGCTGGTGTTTCAGGGTTTAGGGCAGTGCAGTGGTGTTCATTCAGTGTAAGGGGTCATGCTGGGGTTGGTGTTTCACGGTTTAGGGCAGTGCAGTGGTGTTCAGGCAGTGTAGGGGGTCGTGCTGGGGTGGTGTATCAAAGTTTAGGGCAGTGCAGTGGTGTTCGGGCAGTGTAGGGGGTCATGCTGGGGCTGGTGTTGCAGGGTTTTGGGCAGTGCAGTGGTGTTCGGGCAGTGTAGGGGGTCTTGCTGAGGGTGGTGTTTCAGGGTTTAGGGCAGTGCAGTGGTGTTCGGTCAGTGTAGGGGTTCTTGCTGGGAGTGGTGTTTCAGGGTTTAGGGCAGTGGTGTTCGGGCAGTGTAGGGTGGCTTGCTGGGGGTGGTGTTTTAGGTTTCAGGGCAGTCTTGTTCGAGTAGTGTAGGGGGTCTTGCTGGGGATGGTGTTTCAGGGTTTAGGGCATTGCAGTGGTGTTCGGGCAGTGTAGGGGGTCTTGCTGGGGGTGGTGTTGCAGGGTTTAGGGCAGTGGTGTTTGGGCAGTGGAGGGGGTCTTGCTGGGGGTGGTGTTTCAGAGTTTAGGACAGTGCAGTCGTGTTCGTGCAGTGTAAGGGGTCGTGCTGGGGTTGGTGTTTCAGGGTTAAGGCAGTGCAGTGGTGTTCGGGCAGTGTAGGAGTCGTGCTGGGGCTGGTGTTTCAGTCTTTAGGGCAGTGCAGTGGTGTTAGGGCAGTGTAGGGGTCTTGCTGGGGGTCGTTTTTCAGGGTTTAGGGCAGTGCAGTGGTGTTCGGGCAGTGTAGGAGGTCTTGCTGGGGGGTGGTGTTTCAGGGTTTAGGGCAGTGCAGTGGTGTTCGGGCAGTGTAGGGGGTCATGCAGGGGTGGTGTTTCAGGGTTCAGGGCAGGGCAGTGGTGTTCGGGCAGTGTAGGGGGTCATGCTGGGGCTGGTGTTTCAGGGTTTAGGGCAGTGCAGTGGTGTTTGGGCAGTGTAGGGGGTCTTGCTGCGGGTCATGTTTCAGGGTTTAGGGCAGTACAGTGGTGTTCGGGCAGTGTAGAGGGTCTTGCTGGGGGGTGGTGTTTCAGGGTTTAGGGCAGTGCAGTCGTTTTCGGGCATAGTAGGGGGTCATGCTGTGGGTGGCATTTCAGGGCTTAGGGCAGTGCAGTGGAGTTCGGGCAGAGTAGGGGGTCTTGCTGGGGGTGGTGTTTCAGGGTTTAGGGCAGTGGTGTTCGGGCAGTGTAGGGGGTCTTGCTGGGGGTGGTGTTTCAGGGTTTAGGGCAGTGCAGTGGTGTTCGGGTAGTGTAGGGGGTCTTGCTGGGGGTGGTGTTTCAGGGTTTAGGGCAGTTTTGTTCGGGCAGTGTAGGGGGTCGTGCTGGGGATGGTGTTTCAGGGTTTAGGGCAATGCAGTGATGTTCGGGCAGTGTGAGGGGTCGTGCTGGGGCTGGTGTTTCAGGTTTTAGGGCAGTGCAGGTGTGTTTGGGCAGAGTAGGGGGTCTTGCTGGGCGTGGTGTTTCAGGGTTTAGGGCAGTGGTGTTCGGGCAGTGTAGGGGGTCTTGCTGGGGGTGGTGTTTCAGGGTTTAGGGCAGTGCAGTGGTGTTCGGGTAGTGTAGGGGGTCTTGCTGGGGGTGGTGTTTCAGGGTTTAGGGCAGTTTTGTTCGGGCAGTGTAGGGGGTTTTGCTGGGGATGGTGTTTCAGGGTTTAGGGCAGTGCAGGTCTGTTCGGGCAGTGTAGGGGGTCGTGCTGGGGCTGGTGTTTCAGGGTTTAGGGCAGTGCAGGTGTGTTCGGGCAGTGTAGGGGGTCGTGCTGGGGGTGGTGTTTTAGGGTTTAGGGCAGTGCAGTGGTTTTCGGGCAGTGTAGGGGGTCTTGCTGGGGGGGTGGTGTTTCAGGGTTTAGGGCAGTGGTGTTCAGGCAGTGTAGAGGGTCATGCAGGGGGTGGTTCAAGGTATAGGGCAGTGTTGTTCGGGCAGTGTAGGGGGTCTTGCTGGGGATGGTGTTTCAGGGTTTAGGGCAATGCAGTGATGTTCGGGCAGTGTGAGGGGTGGTGCTGGGGCTGGTGTTTCAGGGTTTAGGGCAGTGCAGGTGTGTTCGTGCAGTGTATGGGGTCGTGCTGGAGCTGGTGTTTCAGGGTTTAGGGCAGTGCAGTGGTGTTCGTGCAGTGTAAGGGGTCGTGCTGGGGTTGGTGTTTCAGGGTTTAGGGCAATGCAGTGGTTTTGGGCAGTGTAGGGGGTCGTGCTGGGGCTGGTGTTTCAGGGTTTAGGCAGAGCAGTGGTGTTCGGGCAGTGTAGGAGTCGTGCTGGGGCTGGTGTTTCAAGGTTTAGGGCAGTGCAGGTGTGTTCGGGCAGTGTAGGGGGTCGTGCTGGGGTGGTGTTTTAGGGTTTAAGGCAGTGCAGTGGTGTTCGGGCAGTGTAGGGGGTCGTGCTGGGGGTGGTGTTTCAGAGTTTAGGGCAGTGCAGTGGTGTTCGGGCAGTGTAGGGGGTCGTGCTGGGGCTGGGTTTGCAGGGTTTCGGGCAGTACAGTGGTGTTCGGGCTGTGTAGGAGTTGTGCTGGGGCTGGTGTTTCAGAGTTTAGGGCAGTGCAGGTGTGTTCGGGCAGTGTAGGGGGTCGTGCTGGGGGTGGTGTTTTAGGGTTAAGGACAGTGCAGTGGTGTTCGGGCAGTGGTGGGGGTCATGCTGGGGGTGGTGTTTCAGAGTTTAGGGCAGTGCAGTGGAGTTCGGGCAGTGTAGTGGGTCGTGCTGGGGGGTGGTGTTTCAGGGTTTAGGGCAGTGCAGTGGTGTTCGGGCAGTGTAGGGGGTCATGCAGGGGTGGTGTTTCAGGGTTCAGGGCAGGGCAGTGGTGTTCGGGCAGTGTAGGGGGTCATGCTGGGGCTGGTGTTTCAGGGTTTAGGGCAGTGCAGTGGTGTTTGGGCAGTGTAGGGGGTCTTGCTGGGGGTCATGTTTCAGGGTTTAGGGCAGTACAGTGGTGTTCGGGCAGTGTAGAGGGTCTTGCTGGGGGGTGGTGTTTCAGGGTTTAGGGCAGTGCAGTCGTTTTCGGGCATAGTAGGGGGTCATGCTGTGGGTGGCATTTCAGGGCTTAGGGCAGTGCAGTGGAGTTCGGGAAGAGTAGGGGGTCTTGCTGGGGGTGGTGTTTCAGGGTTTAGGGCAGTGGTGTGCGGGCAGTGTAGGGGGTCTTGCTGGGGGTGGTGTTTCAGGGTTTAGGGCAGTGCAGTGGTGTTCGGGTAGTGTAGGGGGTCTTGCTGGGGGTGGTGTTTCAGGGTTTAGGGCAGTTTTGTTCGGGCAGTGTAGGGGGTCGTGCTGGGGATGGTGTTTCAGGGTTTAGGGCAATGCAGTGATGTTCGGGCAGTGTGAGGGGTCGTGCTGGGGCTGGTGTTTCAGGTTTTAGGGCAGTGCAGGTGTGTTCGGGCAGAGTAGGGGGTCTTGCTGGGGGTGGTGTTTCAGGGTTTAGGGCAGTGGTGTTCGGGCAGTGTAGGGGGTCTTGCTGGGGGTGGTGTTTCAGGGTTTAGGGCAGTGCAGTGGTGTTCGGGTAGTGTAGGGGGTCTTGCTGGGGGTGGTGTTTCAGGGTTTAGGGCAGTTTTGTTCGGGCAGTGTAGGGGGTTTTGCTGGGGATGGTGTTTCAGGGTTTAGGGCAGTGCAGGTCTGTTCGGGCAGTGTAGGGGGTCGTGCTGGGGCTGGTGTTTCAGGGTTTAGGGCAGTGCAGGTGTGTTCGGGCAGTGTAGGGGGTCGTGCTGGGGGTGGTGTTTTAGGGTTTAGGGCAGTGCAGTGGTTTTCGGGCAGTGTAGGGGGTCTTGCTGGGGGGGTGGTGTTTCAGGGTTTAGGGCAGTGCAGTGGTGTTCAGGCAGTGTAGAGGGTCATGCAGGGGGTGGTTCAAGGTATAGGGCAGTGTTGTTCGGGCAGTGTAGGGGTCTTGCTGGGGATGGTGTTTCAGGGTTTAGGGCAATGCAGTGATGTTCGGGCAGTGTGAGGGGTGGTGCTGGGGCTGGTGTTTCAGGGTTTAGGGCAGTGCAGGTGTGTTCGTGCAGTGTAGGGGGTCGTGCTGGAGCTGGTGTTTCAGGGTTTAGGGCAGTGCAGTGGTGTTCGTGCAGTGTAAGGGGTCGTGCTGGGGTTGGTGTTTCAGGGTTTAGGGCAATGCAGTGGTTTTGGGCAGTGTAGGGGGTCGTGCTGGGGCTGGTGTTTCAGGGTTTAGGCAGAGCAGTGGTGTTCGGGCAGTGTAGGAGTCGTGCTGGGGCTGGTGTTTTAAGGTTTAGGGCAGTGCAGGTGTGTTCGGGCAGTGTAGGGGGTCGTGCTGGGGTGGTGTTTTAGGGTTTAAGGCAGTGCAGTGGTGTTCGGGCAGTGTAGGGGGTCGTGCTGGGGGTGGTGTTTCAGAGTTTAGGGCAGTGCAGTGGTGTTCGGGCAGTGTAGGGGGTCGTGATGGGGCTGGGTTTGCAGGGTTTCGGGCAGTACAGTGGTGTTCGGGCTGTGTAGGAGTTGTGCTGGGGCTGGTGTTTCAGAGTTTAGGGCAGTGCAGGTGTGTTCGGGCAGTGTAGGGGGTCGTGCTGGGGGTGGTGTTTTAGGGTTAAGGACAGTGCAGTGGTGTTCGGGCAGTGGTGGGGGTCATGCTGGGGGTGGTGTTTCAGAGTTTAGGGCAGTGCAGTGGAGTTCGGGCAGTGTAGTGGGTCGTGCTGGGGGGTGGTGTTTCAGGGTTTAGGGCAGTGCAGTGGTGTTCGGGCAGTGTAGGGGGTCATGCAGGGGTGGTGTTTCAGGGTTCAGGGCAGGGCAGTGGTGTTCGGGCAGTGTAGGGGGTCATGCTGGGGCTGGTGTTTCAGGGTTTAGGGCAGTGCAGTGGTGTTTGGGCAGTGTAGGGGGTCTTGCTGGGGGTCATGTTTCAGGGTTTAGGGCAGTACAGTGGTGTTCGGGCAGTGTAGAGGGTCTTGCTGGGGGGTGGTGTTTCAGGGTTTAGGGCAGTGCAGTCGTTTTCGGGCATAGTAGGGGGTCATGCTGTGGGTGGCATTTCAGGGCTTAGGGCAGTGCAGTGGAGTTCGGGCAGAGTAGGGGGTCTTGCTGGGGGTGGTGTTTCAGGGTTTCGGGCAGTGGTGTGCGGGCAGTGTAGGGGGTCTTGCTGGGGGTGGTGTTTCAGGGTTTAGGGCAGTGCAGTGGTGTTCGGGTAGTGTAGGGGGTCTTGCTGGGGGTGGTGTTTCAGGGTTTAGGGCAGTTTTGTTCGGGCAGTGTAGGGGGTCGTGCTGGGGATGGTGTTTCAGGGTTTAGGGCAATGCAGTGATGTTCGGGCAGTGTGAGGGGTCGTGCTGGGGCTGGTGTTTCAGGTTTTAGGGCAGTGCAGGTGTGTTCGGGCAGAGTAGGGGGTCTTGCTGGGGGTGGTGTTTCAGGGTTTAGGGCAGTGGTGTTCGGGCAGTGTAGGGGGTCTTGCTGGGGGTGGTGTTTCAGGGTTTAGGGCAGTGCAGTGGTGTTCGGGTAGTGTAGGGGGTCTTGCTGGGGGTGGTGTTTCAGGGTTTAGGGCAGTTTTGTTCGGGCAGTGTAGGGGGTCTTGCTGGGGATGGTGTTTCAGGGTTTAGGGCAGTGCAGGTCTGTTCGGGCAGTGTAGGGGGTCGTGCTGGGGCTGGTGTTTCAGGGTTTAGGGCAGTGCAGGTGTGTTCGGGCAGTGTAGGGGGTCGTGCTGGGGGTGGTGTTTTAGGGTTTAGGGCAGTGCAGTGGTTTTCGGGCAGTGTAGGGGGTCTTGCTGGGGGGGTGGTGTTTCAGGGTTTAGGGCAGTGCAGTGGTGTTCAGGCAGTGTAGAGGGTCATGCAGGGGGTGGTTCAAGGTATAGGGCAGTGTTGTTCGGGCAGTGTAGGGGGTCTTGCTGGGGATGGTGTTTCAGGGTTTAGGGCAATGCAGTGATGTTCGGGCAGTGTGAGGGGTGGTGCTGGGGCTGGTGTTTCAGGGTTTAGGGCAGTGCAGGTGTGTTCGTGCAGTGTAGGGGGTCGTGCTGGAGCTGGTGTTTCAGGGTTTAGGGCAGTGCAGTGGTGTTCGTGCAGTGTAAGGGGTCGTGCTGGGGTTGGTGTTTCAGGGTTTAGGGCAATGCAGTGGTTTTGGGCAGTGTAGGGGGTCGTGCTGGGGCTGGTGTTTCAGGGTTTAGGCAGAGCAGTGGTGTTCGGGCAGTGTAGGAGTCGTGCTGGGGCTGGTGTTTCAAGGTTTAGGGCAGTGCAGGTGTGTTCGGGCAGTGTAGGGGGTCATGCTGGGGGTGGTGTTTCAGAGTTTAGGGCAGTGCAGTGGTGTTCGGGCAGTGTAGGGGGTCGTGCTGGGGCTGGGTTTGCAGGGTTTCGGGCAGTACAGTGGTGTTCGGGCTGTGTAGGAATTGAGCTGGGGCTGGTGTTTCAGAGTTTAGGGCACTGCAGGTGTGTTCGGGCAGTGTAGGGGGTCGTGCTGGGGGTGGTGTTTTAGGGTTAAGGACAGTGCAGTGGTGTTCGGGCAGTGGTGGGGGTCGTGCTGGGGGTGGTGTTTCAGAGTTTAGGGCAGTGCAGTGGAGTTCGGGCAGCGTAGGGGGTCGTGCTGGGGCTGGTGTTGCAGGGTTTTGCGCAGTGCAGTGGTGTTCGGGCAGTGTTGGGGGTCGTGCTGGGGGTGGTGTTTTAGGGTTTAGGGCAGAGCAGTGGTGTTCGGGCATAGTAGGGGGTCGTGCTGTGGGTGGCGTTTCAGTGCTTAGGGCAGTGCCGTGGAGTTCGGGCAGTGTAGGGGGTCGTTCTGGAGGTAGTGTTTCGGGGTTTAGGGCAGTGCTTTGGTGTTCGGGCAGTGTAGGAGGTCGTGCAGGGGGTGGTGTTTCAGGGTTTAGGGCAGTGCAGTGGTGTTTGTGCAGTGTAAGTGGTTGTGCTGGGGTTGGTGTTTCAGGGTTGAGTTCAGAGCAGTGGTGTTCTGGCAGTGTAGGAGTCGTGCTGGGCTGGTGTTTCAGGGTTTAGGGCAGTGCAGTGGTGTTTGGGCAGTGTTGGGGTCATGCAGGGCGTGGTGTTTCAGGGTTTAGGGCAGAGCAGTGGTGTTCAGGCAGTGTAGGAGTTGTGCTGGGGCTGGTGTTTCAGGGATTAGGGCAGTGCAGTGTTGTTTGGGCTGTGTAGGGGGTCTTGCTGGGGGTGGTGTTTTAGGGTTTAGGGCAGTGCAGTGGTTTTCGGGCAGTGTAGGTGGTCGTGCAGGGGGTGGTGTTTCAGGGTTTAGGGCAGTGCAGTGGTTTTCGGGCAGTGTAGGGGGTCATGCTGGAGCTGGTGTTTCAGGGTTTAGGGCAGTGCAGTGTTCTTCGGGCAGTGTAGGGTGTCGTGCATGTGGTGGTTCAAGGTATAGGGCAGTGGGGTTCGGGCAGTGTAGGGGGTCGTGCTGGAGCTGGTGTTTTAGGGTTTAGGGCAGTGCAGTGGTGTTCGGGCAGTGTAGGGGGTCGTGCAGGGGGTGGTGTTTCAGGGTTTAGGGCAGTGCATTGGTGTTTGTGCAGTGTAAGGGGTCATGCTGGGGTTGGTGTTTCAGGGTTAAGGGCAGTGCAGTGGTGTTCGGGCAGTGCAGGGGGTCGTGCAGGGCTGGTGTTTCAGGGTTTAGGGCAGTGCAGTGATGTTCGGGCAGTGTGAGGGGTCATACTGGGGCTGGTGTTTCAGGTTTAGGGCAGTGCAGTGGTGTTCGTGCAGTGTAAGGGGTCATGCTGGGGCTGGTGTTTCAGGGTTTAGGGCAGTGCAGGTGTGTTTGGGCAGTGTGAGTGGTCATGCTGGGGCTGGTGTTTCAGGGTTTAGGGGCAGTGCAGTGGTGTTCAGGCAGTGTAGGGGGTCGTGCAGGGGGTGGTTCAGGGTTTAGGGCAGTGCAATGGTGTTCGTGCAGTGTAAGGGGTCGTGCTGGGGTTGGTGTTTCAGGGTTTTTATGCAGTGCAGTGTTGTTCGGGCAGTGTAGGGGGTCGTGCTGGGGCTGGTGTTGCAGGGTTTTGGGCAGTGCAGTGGTGTTCGGGCAGTGTTGGGGGTCGTGCTGGGGGTGGTGTTTTAGGGTTTAGGGCAGAGCAGTGGTGTTCGGGCATAGTAGGGGTTCGTGCTTTGGGTGGCGTTTCAGTGCTTAGGGCAGTGCAGTGGAGTTCGGGCAGTGTAGGGGGTCGTTCTGGAGGTAGTGTTTCGGGGTTTAGGGCAGTGCTTTGGTGTTCGGGCAGTGTAGGAGGTCGTGCAGGGGGTGGTGTTTCAGGGTTTAGGGCAGTGCAGTGGTGTTTGTGCAGTGTAAGGGGTTGTGCTGGGGTTGGTGTTTCAGGGTTGAGGTCAGAGCAGTGGTGTTCGGGCAGTGTAGGAGTCGTGCTGGGCTGGTGTTTCAGGGTTTAGGGCAGTGCAGTGGTGTTTGGGCAGTGTTGGGGGTCATGCAGGGCGTGGTGTTTCAGGGTTTAGGGCAGAGCAGTGGTGTTCGGGCAGTGTAGGAGTTGTGCTGGGGCTGGTGTTTCAGGGATTAGGGCAGTGCAGTGTTGTTTGGGCTGTGTAGGGGGTCTTGCTGGGGGTGGTGTTTTAGGGTTTAGGGCAGTGCAGTGGTTTTCGGGCAGTGTAGGTGGTCGTGCAGGGGGTGGTGTTTCAGGGTTTAGGGCAGTGCAGTGGTTTTCGGGCAGTGTAGGGGGTCATGCTGGAGCTGGTGTTTCAGGGTTTAGGGCAGTGCAGTGTCCTTCGGTCAGTGTAGGGTGTTGTGCATGTGGTGGTTCAAGGTATAGGGCAGTGGGGTTCGGGCAGTGTAGGGGGTCGTGCTGGAGCTGGTGTTTTAGGGTTTAGGGCAGTGCAGTGGTGTTCGGGCAGTGTAGGGGGTCGTGCAGGGGGTGGTGTTTCAGGGTTTAGGGCAGTGCATTGGTGTTTGTGCAGTGTAAGGGGTCATGCTGGGGTTGGTGTTTCAGGGTTAAGGGCAGTGCAGTGGTGTTCGGGCAGTGCAGGGGGTCGTGCTGGGGCTGGTGTTTCAGGGTTTAGGGCAGTGCAGTGATGTTCGGGCAGTGTGAGGGGTCATACTGGGGCTGGTGTTTCAGGTTTAGGGCAGTGCAGTGGTGTTCGTGCAGTGTAAGGGGTCATGCTGGGGCTGGTGTTTCAGGGTTTAGGGCAGTGCAGGTGTGTTTGGGCAGTGTGAGTGGTCATGCTGGGGCTGGTGTTTCAGGGTTTAGGGGCAGTGCAGTGGTGTTCGGGCAGTGTAGGGGGTCATGCTGGAGCTGGTGTTTCAGGGTTTAGGGCAGTGCAATGGTGTTCGTGCAGTGTAAGGGGTCGTGCTGGGGTTGGTGTTTCAGGGTTTTTATGCAGTGCAGTGTTGTTCAGGCAGTGTAGGGGGTCATGCTGGGGCTGGTGTTTCAGGATTTAGGGCATAGCAGTGGTGTTCGGGCAGTGTAGGAGTCGTGCTGGGGCTGGTGTTTCAGGGTTTAGGGCAGTGCAGTGGTGTTTGGGCAGTGTAGGGGGTCTTGCTGGGGGTGGTGTTTCAGGGTTTAGGGCAGTGCAGTTGTGTTCGGGCAGTGTAGGGGGTCATGCAGGGCGTGGTGTTTCAGGGTTTAGGGCAGAGCAGTGGTGTTCGGGCAGTGTAGGAGTTGTGCTGGGGCTGGTGTTTCAGGGATTAGGGCAGTGCAGGTGTGTTCGGGCAGTGTAGGGGGTCGTGCTGGGGGTGGTGTTTTAGGGTTTAGGGCAGTGCAGTGGTTTTCGAACAGTGTAGGGGGTCTTGCTGGGGGGGTGGTGTTTCAGGGTTTAGGGCAGTGCAGTGGTGTTCAGGCAGTGTAGAGGGTCATGCAGGGGGTGGTTCAAGGTATAGGGCAGTGTTGTTTGGGCAGTGTAGGGGGTCTTGCTGGGGATGGTGTTTCAGGGTTTAGGGCAATGCAGTGATGTTCGGGCAGTGTGAGGGGTGGTGCTGGGGCTAGTGTTTCAGGGTTTACGGCAGTGCAGGTGTGTTCGGGCAGTGTAGGGGGTCGTGCTGGAGCTGGTGTTTCAGGGTTTAGGGCAGTGCAGTGGTGTTCGTGCAGTGTAAGGGGTCGTGCTGGGGTTGGTGTTTCAGGGTTTAGGGCAATGCAGTGGTTTTGGGCAGTGTAGGGGGTCGTGCTGGGGCTGGTGTTTCAGGGTTTAGGCAGAGCAGTGGTGTTCGGGCAGTGTAGGAGTCGTGCTGGGGCTGGTGTTTCAAGGTTTAGGGCAGTGCAGGTGTGTTCGGGCAGTGCAGGGGGTCATGCTGGGGTGGTGTTTTAGGGTTTAAGGCAGTGCAGTGGTGTTCGGACAGTGTAGGGGGTCATGCTGGGGGTGGTGTTTCAGAGTTTAGGGCAGTGCAGTGGTGTTCGGGCAGTGTAGGGGGTCGTGCTGGGGCTGGGTTTGCAGGGTTTCGGGCAGTACAGTGGTGCTCAGGCTGTGTAGGAGTTGTGCTGGGGCTGGTGTTTCAGAGTTTAGGGCAGTGCAGGTGTGTTCGGGCAGTGTAGGGGGTCGTGCTGGGGGTGGTGTTTTAGGGTTAAGAACAGTGCAGTGGTGTTCGGGCAGTGGTGGGGGTCGTGCTGGGGGTGGTGTTTCAGAGTTTAGGGCAGTGCAGTGGCAGTTCGGGCAGCGTAGGGGGTCGTGCTGGGGCTGGGGTTGCAGGGTTTTGGGCAGTGCAGTGGTGTTCCGGCAGTGTTGGGGGTCGTGCTGGGGGTGGTGTTTTAGGGTTTAGGGCAGAGCAGTGGTGTTCGGGCATAGTAGGGGGTCGTGCTGTGGGTGGCGTTTCAGTGCTTAGGGCAGTGCAGTGGAGGTCGGGCAGTGTAGGGGGTCGTTCTGGAGGTAGTGTTTCGGGGTTTAGGGCAGTGCTTTGGTGTTCGGGCAGTGTAGGAGGTCGTGCAGGGGGTGGTGTTTCAGGGTTTAGGGCAGTGCAGTGGTGTTTGTGCAGTGTAAGGGGTTGTGCTGGGGTTGGTGTTTCAGGGTTGAGGTCAGAGCAGTGGTGTTCGGGCAGTGTAGGAGTCGTGCTGGGCTGGTGTTTCAGGGTTTAGGGCAGTGCAGTGGTGTTCATTCAGTGTAAGGGGTCATGCTGGGGTTGGTGTTTCACGGTTTAGGGCAGTGCAGTGGTGTTCAGGCAGTGTAGGGGGTCGTGCTGGGGTGGTGTATCAGAGTTTAGGGCAGTGCAGTGGTGTTCGGGCAGTGTAGGGGGTCATGCTGGGGCTGGTGTTGCAGGGTTTTGGGCAGTGCAGTGGTGTTCGGGCAGTGTAGGGGGTCGTGCTATGGGTGGTGTTTTAGGGTTTAGGGCAGTGTTATTCGAGCAGTGTAGGGGGTCTTGCTGAGGGTGGTGTTTCAGGGTTTAGGGCAGTGCAGTGGTGTTCGGGCAGTGTAGGGGTTCTTGCTGGGAGTGGTGTTTCAGGGTTTAGGGCAGTGCAGGTGTGTTCGGGCAGTGTAGGGGGTCGTGCTGGGGGTGGTGTTTTAGGGTTAAGGACAGTGCAGTGGTGTTCGGGCAGTGGTGGGGGTCATGCTGGGGGTGGAGTTTCAGAGTTTAGGGCAGTGCAGTGGAGTTCGGGCAGTGTAGTGGGTCGTGCTGGGGGGTGGTGTTTCAGGGTTTAGGGCAGTGCAGTGGTGTTCGGGCAGTGTAGGGGGTCATGCAGGGGTGGTGTTTCAGGGTTCAGGGCAGGGCAGTGGTGTTCGGGCAGTGTAGGGGGTCATGCTGGGGCTGGTGTTTCAGGGTTTAGGGCAGTGCAGTGGTGTTTGGGCAGTGTAGGGGGTCTTGCTGGGGGTCATGTTTCAGGGTTTCGGGCAGTACAGTGGTGTTCGGGCAGTGTAGAGGGTCTTGCTGGGGGGTGGTGTTTCAGGGTTTAGGGCAGTGCAGTCGTTTTCGGGCATAGTAGGGGGTCATGCTGTGGGTGGCATTTCAGGGCTTAGGGCAGTGCAGTGGAGTTCGGGCAGAGTAGGGGGTCTTGCTGGGGGTGGTGTTTCAGGGTTTCGGGCAGTGGTGTGCGGGCAGTGTAGGGGGTCTTGCTGGGGGTGGTGTTTCAGGGTTTAGGGCAGTGCAGTGGTGTTCGGGTAGTGTAGGGGGTCTTGCTGGGGGTGGTGTTTCAGGGTTTAGGGCAGTTTTGTTCGGGCAGTGTAGGGGGTCGTGCTGGGGATGGTGTTTCAGGGTTTAGGGCAATGCAGTGATGTTCGGGCAGTGTGAGGGGTCGTGCTGGGGCTGGTGTTTCAGGTTTTAGGGCAGTGCAGGTGTGTTCGGGCAGAGTAGGGGGTCTTGCTGGGGGTGGTGTTTCAGGGTTTAGGGCAGTGGTGTTCGGGCAGTGTAGGGGGTCTTGCTGGGGGTGGTGTTTCAGGGTTTAGGGCAGTGCAGTGGTGTTCGGGTAGTGTAGGGGGTCTTGCTGGGGGTGGTGTTTCAGGGTTTAGGGCAGTTTTGTTCGGGCAGTGTAGGGGGTCTTGCTGGGGATGGTGTTTCAGGGTTTAGGGCAGTGCAGGTCTGTTCGGGCAGTGTAGGGGGTCGTGCTGGGGCTGGTGTTTCAGGGTTTAGGGCAGTGCAGGTGTGTTCGGGCAGTGTAGGGGGTCGTGCTGGGGGTGGTGTTTTAGGGTTTAGGGCAGTGCAGTGGTTTTCGGGCAGTGTAGGGGGTCTTGCTGGGGGGGTGGTGTTTCAGGGTTTAGGGCAGTGCAGTGGTGTTCAGGCAGTGTAGAGGGTCATGCAGGGGGTGGTTCAAGGTATAGGGCAGTGTTGTTCGGGCAGTGTAGGGGGTCTTGCTGGGGATGGTGTTTCAGGGTTTAGGGCAATGCAGTGATGTTCGGGCAGTGTGAGGGGTGGTGCTGGGGCTGGTGTTTCAGGGTTTAGGGCAGTGCAGGTGTGTTCGTGCAGTGTAGGGGGTCGTGCTGGAGCTGGTGTTTCAGGGTTTAGGGCAGTGCAGTGGTGTTCGTGCAGTGTAAGGGGTCGTGCTGGGGTTGGTGTTTCAGGGTTTAGGGCAATGCAGTGGTTTTGGGCAGTGTAGGGGGTCGTGCTGGGGCTGGTGTTTCAGGGTTTAGGCAGAGCAGTGGTGTTCGGGCAGTGTAGGAGTCGTGCTGGGGCTGGTGTTTCAAGGTTTAGGGCAGTGCAGGTGTGTTCGGGCAGTGTAGGGGGTCATGCTGGGGGTGGTGTTTCAGAGTTTAGGGCAGTGCAGTGGTGTTCGGGCAGTGTAGGGGGTCGTGCTGGGGCTGGGTTTGCAGGGTTTCGGGCAGTACAGTGGTGTTCGGGCTGTGTAGGAATTGAGCTGGGGCTGGTGTTTCAGAGTTTAGGGCACTGCAGGTGTGTTCGGGCAGTGTAGGGGGTCGTGCTGGGGGTGGTGTTTTAGGGTTAAGGACAGTGCAGTGGTGTTCGGGCAGTGGTGGGGGTCGTGCTGGGGGTGGTGTTTCAGAGTTTAGGGCAGTGCAGTGGAGTTCGGGCAGCGTAGGGGGTCGTGCTGGGGCTGGTGTTGCAGGGTTTTGCGCAGTGCAGTGGTGTTCGGGCAGTGTTGGGGGTCGTGCTGGGGGTGGTGTTTTAGGGTTTAGGGCAGAGCAGTGGTGTTCGGGCATAGTAGGGGGTCGTGCTGTGGGTGGCGTTTCAGTGCTTAGGGCAGTGCCGTGGAGTTCGGGCAGTGTAGGGGGTCGTTCTGGAGGTAGTGTTTCGGGGTTTAGGGCAGTGCTTTGGTGTTCGGGCAGTGTAGGAGGTCGTGCAGGGGGTGGTGTTTCAGGGTTTAGGGCAGTGCAGTGGTGTT
Organism: Triturus cristatus; assembly: GCF_964204655.1. Lineage (NCBI taxonomy): Eukaryota > Metazoa > Chordata > Amphibia > Caudata > Salamandridae > Triturus > Triturus cristatus. Next base: position 25,107 of record NW_028187257.1, on the reverse strand, counting down.
TGTGCAGTGTAAGTGGTTGTGCTGGGGTTGGTGTTTCAGGGTTGAGTTCAGAGCAGTGGTGTTCGGGCAGTGTAGGAGTCGTGCTGGGCTGGTGTTTCAGGGTTTAGGGCAGTGCAGTGGTGTTTGGGCAGTGTTGGGGTCATGCAGGGCGTGGTGTTTCAGGGTTTAGGGCAGAGCAGTGGTGTTCAGGCAGTGTAGGAGTTGTGCTGGGGCTGGTGTTTCAGGGATTAGGGCAGTGCAGTGTTGTTTGGGCTGTGTAGGGGGTCTTGCTGGGGGTGGTGTTTTAGGGTTTAGGGCAGTGCAGTGGTTTTCGGGCAGTGTAGGTGGTCGTGCAGGGGGTGGTGTTTCAGGGTTTAGGGCAGTGCAGTGGTTTTCGGGCAGTGTAGGGGGTCATGCTGGAGCTGGTGTTTCAGGGTTTAGGGCAGTGCAGTGTTCTTCGGGCAGTGTAGGGTGTCGTGCATGTGGTGGTTCAAGGTATAGGGCAGTGGGGTTCGGGCAGTGTAGGGGGTCGTGCTGGAGCTGGTGTTTTAGGGTTTAGGGCAGTGCAGTGGTGTTCGGGCAGTGTAGGGGGTCGTGCAGGGGGTGGTGTTTCAGGGTTTAGGGCAGTGCATTGGTGTTTGTGCAGTGTAAGGGGTCATGCTGGGGTTGGTGTTTCAGGGTTAAGGGCAGTGCAGTGGTGTTCGGGCAGTGCAGGGGGTCGTGCAGGGCTGGTGTTTCAGGGTTTAGGGCAGTGCAGTGATGTTCGGGCAGTGTGAGGGGTCATACTGGGGCTGGTGTTTCAGGTTTAGGGCAGTGCAGTGGTGTTCGTGCAGTGTAAGGGGTCATGCTGGGGCTGGTGTTTCAGGGTTTAGGGCAGTGCAGGTGTGTTTGGGCAGTGTGAGTGGTCATGCTGGGGCTGGTGTTTCAGGGTTTAGGGGCAGTGCAGTGGTGTTCAGGCAGTGTAGGGGGTCGTGCAGGGGGTGGTTCAGGGTTTAGGGCAGTGCAATGGTGTTCGTGCAGTGTAAGGGGTCGTGCTGGGGTTGGTGTTTCAGGGTTTTTATGCAGTGCAGTGTTGTTCGGGCAGTGTAGGGGGTCGTGCTGGGGCTGGTGTTGCAGGGTTTTGGGCAGTGCAGTGGTGTTCGGGCAGTGTTGGGGGTCGTGCTGGGGGTGGTGTTTTAGGGTTTAGGGCAGAGCAGTGGTGTTCGGGCATAGTAGGGGTTCGTGCTTTGGGTGGCGTTTCAGTGCTTAGGGCAGTGCAGTGGAGTTCGGGCAGTGTAGGGGGTCGTTCTGGAGGTAGTGTTTCGGGGTTTAGGGCAGTGCTTTGGTGTTCGGGCAGTGTAGGAGGTCGTGCAGGGGGTGGTGTTTCAGGGTTTAGGGCAGTGCAGTGGTGTTTGTGCAGTGTAAGGGGTTGTGCTGGGGTTGGTGTTTCAGGGTTGAGGTCAGAGCAGTGGTGTTCGGGCAGTGTAGGAGTCGTGCTGGGCTGGTGTTTCAGGGTTTAGGGCAGTGCAGTGGTGTTTGGGCAGTGTTGGGGGTCATGCAGGGCGTGGTGTTTCAGGGTTTAGGGCAGAGCAGTGGTGTTCGGGCAGTGTAGGAGTTGTGCTGGGGCTGGTGTTTCAGGGATTAGGGCAGTGCAGTGTTGTTTGGGCTGTGTAGGGGGTCTTGCTGGGGGTGGTGTTTTAGGGTTTAGGGCAGTGCAGTGGTTTTCGGGCAGTGTAGGTGGTCGTGCAGGGGGTGGTGTTTCAGGGTTTAGGGCAGTGCAGTGGTTTTCGGGCAGTGTAGGGGGTCATGCTGGAGCTGGTGTTTCAGGGTTTAGGGCAGTGCAGTGTCCTTCGGTCAGTGTAGGGTGTTGTGCATGTGGTGGTTCAAGGTATAGGGCAGTGGGGTTCGGGCAGTGTAGGGGGTCGTGCTGGAGCTGGTGTTTTAGGGTTTAGGGCAGTGCAGTGGTGTTCGGGCAGTGTAGGGGGTCGTGCAGGGGGTGGTGTTTCAGGGTTTAGGGCAGTGCAGTGATGTTCGGGCAGTGTGAGGGGTCATACTGGGGCTGGTGTTTCAGGTTTAGGGCAGTGCAGTGGTGTTCGTGCAGTGTAAGGGGTCATGCTGGGGCTGGTGTTTCAGGGTTTAGGGCAGTGCAGGTGTGTTTGGGCAGTGTGAGTGGTCATGCTGGGGCTGGTGTTTCAGGGTTTAGGGGCAGTGCAGTGGTGTTCGGGCAGTGTAGGGGGTCATGCTGGAGCTGGTGTTTCAGGGTTTAGGGCAGTGCAATGGTGTTCGTGCAGTGTAAGGGGTCGTGCTGGGGTTGGTGTTTCAGGGTTTTTATGCAGTGCAGTGTTGTTCGGGCAGTGTAGGGGGTCATGCTGGGGCTGGTGTTTCAGGATTTAGGGCATAGCAGTGGTGTTCGGGCAGTGTAGGAGTCGTGCTGGGGCTGGTGTTTCAGGGTTTAGGGCAGTGCAGTGGTGTTTGGGCAGTGTAGGGGGTCTTGCTGGGGGTGGTGTTTCAGGGTTTAGGGCAGTGCAGTTGTGTTCGGGCAGTGTAGGGGGTCATGCAGGGCGTGGTGTTTCAGGGTTTAGGGCAGAGCAGTGGTGTTCGGGCAGTGTAGGAGTTGTGCTGGGGCTGGTGTTTCAGGGATTAGGGCAGTGCAGGTGTGTTCGGGCAGTGTAGGGGGTCGTGCTGGGGGTGGTGTTTTAGGGTTTAGGGCAGTGCAGTGGTTTTCGAACAGTGTAGGGGGTCTTGCTGGGGGGGTGGTGTTTCAGGGTTTAGGGCAGTGCAGTGGTGTTCAGGCAGTGTAGAGGGTCATGCAGGGGGTGGTTCAAGGTATAGGGCAGTGTTGTTTGGGCAGTGTAGGGGGTCTTGCTGGGGATGGTGTTTCAGGGTTTAGGGCAATGCAGTGATGTTCGGGCAGTGTGAGGGGTGGTGCTGGGGCTAGTGTTTCAGGGTTTACGGCAGTGCAGGTGTGTTCGGGCAGTGTAGGGGGTCGTGCTGGAGCTGGTGTTTCAGGGTTTAGGGCAGTGCAGTGGTGTTCGTGCAGTGTAAGGGGTCGTGCTGGGGTTGGTGTTTCAGGGTTTAGGGCAATGCAGTGGTTTTGGGCAGTGTAGGGGGTCGTGCTGGGGCTGGTGTTTCAGGGTTTAGGCAGAGCAGTGGTGTTCGGGCAGTGTAGGAGTCGTGCTGGGGCTGGTGTTTCAAGGTTTAGGGCAGTGCAGGTGTGTTCGGGCAGTGCAGGGGGTCATGCTGGGGTGGTGTTTTAGGGTTTAAGGCAGTGCAGTGGTGTTCGGGCAGTGTAGGGGGTCATGCTGGGGGTGGTGTTTCAGAGTTTAGGGCAGTGCAGTGGTGTTCGGGCAGTGTAGGGGGTCGTGCTGGGGCTGGGTTTGCAGGGTTTCGGGCAGTACAGTGGTGCTCAGGCTGTGTAGGAGTTGTGCTGGGGCTGGTGTTTCAGAGTTTAGGGCAGTGCAGGTGTGTTCGGGCAGTGTAGGGGGTCGTGCTGGGGGTGGTGTTTTAGGGTTAAGAACAGTGCAGTGGTGTTCGGGCAGTGCTGGGGGTCGTGCTGGGGGTGGTGTTTCAGAGTTTAGGGCAGTGCAGTGGCAGTTCGGGCAGCGTAGGGGGTCGTGCTGGGGCTGGGGTTGCAGGGTTTTGGGCAGTGCAGTGGTGTTCCGGCAGTGTTGGGGGTCGTGCTGGGGGTGGTGTTTTAGGGTTTAGGGCAGAGCAGTGGTGTTCGGGCATAGTAGGGGGTCGTGCTGTGGGTGGCGTTTCAGTGCTTAGGGCAGTGCAGTGGAGGTTGGGCAGTGTAGGGGGTCGTTCTGGAGGTAGTGTTTCGGGGTTTAGGGCAGTGCTTTGGTGTTCGGGCAGTGTAGGAGGTCGTGCAGGGGGTGGTGTTTCAGGGTTTAGGGCAGTGCAGTGGTGTTTGTGCAGTGTAAGGGGTTGTGCTGGGGTTGGTGTTTCAGGGTTGAGGTCAGAGCAGTGGTGTTCGGGCAGTGTAGGAGTCGTGCTGGGCTGGTGTTTCAGGGTTTAGGGCAGTGCAGTGGTGTTCATTCAGTGTAAGGGGTCATGCTGGGGTTGGTGTTTCACGGTTTAGGGCAGTGCAGTGGTGTTCAGGCAGTGTAGGGGGTCGTGCTGGGGTGGTGTATCAGAGTTTAGGGCAGTGCAGTGGTGTTCGGGCAGTGTAGGGGGTCATGCTGGGGCTGGTGTTGCAGGGTTTTGGGCAGTGCAGTGGTGTTCGGGCAGTGTAGGGGGTCGTGCTATGGGTGGTGTTTTAGGGTTTAGGGCAGTGTTATTCGAGCAGTGTAGGGGGTCTTGCTGAGGGTGGTGTTTCAGGGTTTAGGGCAGTGCAGTGGTGTTCGGGCAGTGTAGGGGTTCTTGCTGGGAGTGGTGTTTCAGGGTTTAGGGCAGTGGTGTTCGGGGAGTGTAGGGTGGCTTGCTGGGGGTGGTGATTTAGGTTTCAGGGCAGTCTTGTTCGAGTAGTGTAGGGGGTCTTGCTGGGGATGGTGTTTCAGGGTTTAGGGCAGTGCAGTGGTGTTCGGGCAGTGTAGGGGGTCTTGCTGGGGGTGGTGTTGCAGGGTTTAGGGCAGTGGTGTTTGGGCAGTGGAGGGGGTCTTGCTGGGGGTGGTGTTTTAGGGTTTAGGACAGTGCAGTGGTGTTCGTGCAGTGTAAGGGGTCGTGCTGGGGTTGGTGTTTCAGGGTTAAGGCAGTGCAGTGGTGTTCGGGCACTGTAGGAGTCGTGCTGGGGCTGGTGTTTCAGTCTTTAGGGCAGTGCAGTGGTGTTAGGGCAGTGTAGGGGTCTTGCTGGGGGTCGTTTTTCAGGGTTTAGGGCAGTGCAGTGGTGTTCGGGCAGTGTAGGGGGTCTTGCTGGGGGGTGGTGTTTCAGGGTTTAGGGCAGTGCAGTGGTGTTCGGGCAGTGTAGGGGGTCATGCAGGGGTGGTGTTTCAGGGTTCAGGGCAGGGCAGTGGTGTTCGGGCAGTGTAGGGGGTCATGCTGGGGCTGGTGTTTCAGGGTTTAGGGCAGTGCAGTGGTGTTTGGGCAGTGTAGGGGGTCTTGCTGGGGGTCATGTTTCAGGGTTTAGGGCAGTACAGTGGTGTTCGGGCAGTGTAGGGGGTCTTGCTGGGGGGTGGTGTTTCAGGGTTTAGGGCAGTGCAGTCGTTTTCGGGCATAGTAGGGGGTCATGCTGTGGGTGGCATTTCAGGGCTTAGGGCAGTGCAGTGGAGTTCGGGCAGAGTAGGGGGTCTTGCTGGGGGTGGTGTTTCAGGGTTTAGGGCAGTGGTGTTCGGGCAGTGTAGGGGTCTTGCTGGGGGTGGTGTTTCAGGGTTTAGGGCAGTGCAGTGGTGTTCGGGTAGTGTAGAGGGTCATGCAGGGGGTGGTTCAAGGTATAGGGCAGTGTTGTTTGGGCAGTGTAGGGGGTCTTGCTGGGGATGGTGTTTCAGGGTTTAGGGCAGTGCAGTGGTGTTCAGGCAGTGTAGAGGTCATGCAGGGGGTGGTTCAAGGTATAGGGCAGTGTTGTTTGGGCAGTGTAGGGGGTCTTGCTGGGGATGGTGTTTCAGGGTTTAGGGCAATGCAGTGATGTTCGGGCAGTGTGAGGGGTGGTGCTGGGGCTAGTGTTTCAGGGTTTAGGGCAGTGCAGGTGTGTTCGGGCAGTGTAGGGGGTCGTGCTGGAGCTGGTGTTTCAGGGTTTAGGGCAGTGCAGTGGTGTTCGTGCAGTGTAAGGGGTCGTGCTGGGGTTGGTGTTTCAGGGTTTAGGGCAATGCAGTGGTTTTGGGCAGTGTAGGGGGTCGTGCTGGGGCTGGTGTTTCAGGGTTTAGGCAGAGCAGTGGTGTTCGGGCAGTGTAGGAGTCGTGCTGGGGCTGGTGTTTCAAGGTTTAGGGCAGTGCAGGTGTGTTCGGGCAGTGCAGGGGGTCATGCTGGGGTGGTGTTTTAGGGTTTAAGGCAGTGCAGTGGTGTTCGGGCAGTGTAGGGGGTCGTGCTGGGGGTGGTGTTTCAGAGTTTAGGGCAGTGCAGTGGTGTTCGGGCAGTGTAGGGGGTCGTGCTGGGGCTGGGTTTGCAGGGTTTCGGGCAGTACAGTGGTGCTCGGGCTGTGTAGGAGTTGTGCTGGGGCTGGTGTTTCAGAGTTTAGGGCAGTGCAGGTGTGTTCGGGCAGTGTAGGGGGTCGTGCTGGGGGTGGTGTTTTAGGGTTAAGAACAGTGCAGTGGTGTTCGTGCAGTGGTGGGGGTCGTGCTGGGGGTGGTGTTTCAGAGTTTAGGGCAGTGCAGTGGCAGTTCGGGCAGCGTAGGGGGTCGTGCTGGGGCTGGTGTTGCAGGGTTTTGGGCAGTGCAGTGGTGTTCCGGCAGTGTTGGGGGTCGTGCTGGGGGTGGTGTTTTAGGGTTTAGGGCAGAGCAGTGGTGTTCGGGCGTAGTAGGGGGTCGTGCTGTGGGTGGCGTTTCAGTGCTTAGGGCAGTGCAGTGGAGTTCGGGCAGTGTAGGGGGTCGTTCTGGAGGTAGTGTTTCGGGGTTTAGGGCAGTGCTTTGGTGTTCGGGCAGTGTAGGAGGTCGTGCAGGGGGTGGTGTTTCAGGGTTTAGGGCAGTGCAGTGGTGTTTGTGCAGTGTAAGGGGTTGTGCTGGGGTTGGTGTTTCAGGGTTGAGGTCAGAGCAGTGGTGTTTGGGCAGTGTAGGAGTCGTGCTGGGCTGGTGTTTCAGGGTTTAGGGCAGTGCAGTGGTGTTCATTCAGTGTAAGGGGTCATGCTGGGGTTGGTGTTTCACGGTTTAGGGCAGTGCAGTGGTGTTCAGGCAGTGTAGGGGGTCGTGCTGGGGTGGTGTATCAGAGTTTAGGGCAGTGCAGTGGTGTTCGGGCAGTGTAGGGGGTCATGCTGGGGCTGGTGTTGCAGGGTTTTGGGCAGTGCAGTGGTGTTCGGGCAGTGTAGGGGGTCGTGCTATGGGTGGTGTTTTAGGGTTTAGGGCAGTGTTATTCGAGCAGTGTAGGGGGTCTTGCTGAGGGTGGTGTTTCAGGGTTTAGGGCAGTGCAGTGGTGTTCGGGCAGTGTAGGGGTTCTTGCTTGGAGTGGTGTTTCAGGGTTTAGGGCAGTGGTGTTCGGGGAGTGTAGGGTGGCTTGCTGGGGGTGGTGATTTAGGTTTCAGGGCAGTCTTGTTCGAGTAGTGTAGGGGGTCTTGCTGGGGATGGTGTTTCAGGGTTTAGGGCAGTGCAGTGGTGTTCGGGCAGTGTAGGGGGTCTTGCTGGGGGTGGTGTTGCAGGGTTTAGGGCAGTGGTGTTTGGGCAGTGGAGGGGGTCTTGCTGGGGGTGGTGTTTTAGGGTTTAGGACAGTGCAGTGGTGTTCGTGCAGTGTAAGGGGTCATGCTGGGGTTGGTGTTTCAGGGTTAAGGCAGTGCAGTGGTGTTCGGGCACTGTAGGAGTCGTGCTGGGGCTGGTGTTTCAGTCTTTAGGGCAGTGCAGTGGTGTTAGGGCAGTGTAGGGGTCTTGCTGGGGTCGTTTTTCAGGGTTTAGGGCAGTGCAGTGGTGTTCGGGCAGTGTAGGGGGTCTTGCTGGGGGGTGGTGTTTCAGGGTTTAGGGCAGTGCAGTGGTGTTCGGGCAGTGTAGGGGGTCATGCAGGGGTGGTGTTTCAGGGTTCAGGGCAGGGCAGTGGTGTTCGGGCAGTGTAGGGGGTCATGCTGGGGCTGGTGTTTCAGGGTTTAGGGCAGTGCAGTGGTGTTTGGGCAGTGTAGGGGGTCTTGCTGGGGGTCATGTTTCAGGGTTTAGGGCAGTACAGTGGTGTTCGGGCAGTGTAGGGGGTCTTGCTGGGGGGTGGTGTTTCAGGGTTTAGGGCAGTGCAGTCGTTTTCGGGCATAGTAGGGGGTCATGCTGTGGGTGGCATTTCAGGGCTTAGGGCAGTGCAGTGGAGTTCGGGCAGAGTAGGGGGTCTTGCTGGGGGTGGTGTTTCAGGGTTTAGGGCAGTGGTGTTCGGGCAGTGTAGGGGGTCTTGCTGGGGGTGGTGTTTCAGGGTTTAGGGCAGTGCAGTGGTGTTCGGGTAGTGTAGGGGGTCTTGCTGGGGGTGGTGTTTCAGGGTTTAGGGCAGTTTTGTTCAGGCAGTGTAGGGGGTCTTGCTGGGGATGGTGTTTCAGGGTTTAGGGCAGTGCAGGTCTGTTCGGGCAGTGTAGGGGGTCGTGCTGGGGCTGGTGTTTCAGGGTTTAGGGCAGTGCAGGTGTGTTCGGGCAGTGTAGGGGGTCGTGCTGGGGGTGGTGTTTTAGGGTTTAGGGCAGTGCAGTGGTTTTCGGGCAGTGTAGGGGGTCTTGCTGGGGGGGTGGTGTTTCAGGGTTTAGGGCAGTGCAGTGGTGTTCAGGCAGTGTAGAGGTTCATGCAGGGGGTGGTTCAAGGTATAGGGCAGTGTTGTTCGGGCAGTGTAGGGGGTCATGCTGGGGATGGTGTTTCAGGGTTTAGGGCAATGCAGTGATGTTCGGGCAGTGTGAGGGGTGGTGCTGGGGCTGGTGTTTCAGGGTTTAGGGCAGTGCAGGTGTGTTCATGCAGTGTAGGGGGTCGTGCTGGAGCTGGTGTTTCAGGGTTTAGGGCAGTGCAGTGGTGTTCGTGCAGTGTAAGGGGTCGTGCTGGGGTTGGTGTTTCAGGGTTTAGGGCAATGCAGTGGTTTTGGGCAGTGTAGGGGGTCGTGCTGGGGTGGTGTTTTAGGGTTTAAGGCAGTGCAGTGGTGTTCGGGCAGTGTAGGGGGTCGTGCTGGGGGTGGTGTTTCAGAGTTTAGGGCAGTGCAGTGGTGTTCGGGCAGTGTAGGAGTCGTGCTGGGGCTGGTGTTTCAAGGTTTAGGGCAGTGCAGGTGTGTTCGGGCAGTGTAGGGGGTCGTGCTGGGGTGGTGTTTTAGGGTTTAAGGCAGTGCAGTGGTGTTCGGGCAGTGTAGGGGGTCGTGCTGGGGGTGGTGTTTCAGAGTTTAGGGCAGTGCAGGTGTGTTCATGCAGTGTAGGGGGTTGTGCTGGAGCTGGTGTTTCAGGGTTTAGGGCAGTGCAGTGGTGTTCGGGCAGTGTAGGAGTCGTGCTGGGGCTGGTGTTTCAGAGTTTAGGGCAGTGCAGTGGTGTTCGGGCAGTGTAGGGGGTCGTGCTGGGGCTGGGTTTGCAGGGTTTCGGGCAGTACAGTGGTGTTCGGGCTGTGTAGGAGTTGTGCTGGGGCTGGTGTTTCAGAGTTTAGGGCAGTGCAGGTGTGTTCGGGCAGTGTAGGGGGTCGTGCTGGGGGTGGTGTTTTAGGGTTAAGGACAGTGCAGTGGTGTTCGGGCAGTGGTGGGGGTCGTGCTGGGGGTGGTGTTTCAGAGTTTAGGGCAGTGCAGTGGAGTTCGGGCAGTGTAGGGGGTCGTGCTGGGGCTGGTGTTGCAGGGTTTTGGGCAGTGCAGTGGTGTTCGGGCAGTGTAGGGGGTCGTGCTGTGGGTGGTGTTTTAGGGTTTAGGGCAGAGCAGTGGTGTTCGGGCATAGTAGGGGGTCGTGCTGTGGGTGGCGTTTCAGTGCTTAGGGCAGTGCAGTGGAGTTCGGGCAGTGTAGGGGGTCGTTCTGGAGGTAGTGTTTCGGGGATTAGGGCAGTGCTTTGGTGTTCGGGAAGTGTAGGAGGTCGTGCAGGGGGTGGTGTTTCAGGGTTTAGGGCAGTGCAGTGGTGTTTGTGCAGTGTAAGGGGTTGTGCTGGGGTTGGTGTTTCAGGGTTGAGGTCAGAGCAGTGGTGTTCGGGCAGTGTAGGAGTCGTGCTGGGCTGGTGTTTCAGGGTTTAGGGCAGTGCAGTGGTGTTTGGGCAGTGTTGGGGGTCATGCAGGGCGTGGTGTTTCAGGGTTTAGGGCAGAGCAGTGGTGTTCGGGCAGTGTAGGAGTTGTGCTGGGGCTGGTGTTTCAGGGATTAGGGCAGTGCAGTGTTGTTTGGGCTGTGTAGGGGGTCTTGCTGGGGGTGGTGTTTTAGGGTTTAGGGCAGTGCAGTGGTTTTCGGGCAGTGTAGGTGGTCGTGCAGGGGGTGGTGTTTCAGGGTTTAGGGCAGTGCAGTGGTTTTCGGGCAGTGTAGGGGGTCATGCTGGAGCTGGTGTTTCAGGGTTTAGGGCAGTGCAGTGTTCTTCGGGCAGTGTAGGGTGTCGTGCATGTGGTGGTTCAAGGTATAGGGCAGTGGGGTTCGGGCAGTGTAGGGGGTCGTGCTGGAGCTGGTGTTTTAGGGTTTAGGGCAGTGCAGTGGTGTTCGGGCAGTGTAGGGGGTCGTGCAGGGGGTGGTGTTTCAGGGTTTAGGGAAGTGCATTGGTGTTTGTGCAGTGTAAGGGGTCATGCTGGGGTTGGTGTTTCAGGGTTAAGGGCAGTGCAGGGGGTCGTGCTGGGGCTGGTGTTTCAGGGTTTAGGGCAGTGCAGTGATGTTCGGGCAGTGTGAGGGGTCATACTGGGGCTGGTGTTTCAGGTTTAGGGCAGTGCAGTGGTGTTCGTGCAGTGTAAGGGGTCATGCTGGGGCTGGTGTTTCAGGGTTTAGGGCAGTGCAGGTGTGTTTGGGCAGTGTGAGGGGTCATGCTGGGGCTGGTGTTTCAGGGTTTAGGGGCAGTGCAGTGGTGTTCAGGCAGTGTAGGGGGTCATGCAGGGGGTGGTTCAGGGTTTAGGGCAGTGCAGTGGTGTTCGGGCAGTGTAGGGGGTCATGCTGGAGCTGGTGTTTCAGGGTTTAGGGCAGTGCAATGGTGTTCGTGCAGTGTAAGGGGTCGTGCTGGGGTTGGTGTTTCAGGGTTTTTATGCAGTGCAGTGTTGTTCGGGCAGTGTAGGGGGTCGTGCTGGGGCTGGTGTTTCAGGATTTAGGGCATAGCAGTGGTGTTTGGGCAGTGTAGGAGTCGTGCTGGGGCTGGTGTTTCAGGGTTTAGGGCAGTGCAGTGGTGTTTGGGCAGTGTAGGGGGTCTTGCTGGGGGTGGTGTTTCAGGGTTTAGGGCAGTGCAGTTGTGTTCGGGCAGTGTAGGGGGTCATGCAGGGCGTGGTGTTTCAGGGTTTAGGGCAGAGCAGTGGTGTTCGGGCAGTGTAGGAGTTGTGCTGGGGCTGGTGTTTCAGGGATTAGGGCAGTGCAGGTGTGTTCGGGCAGTGTAGGGGTCGTGCTGGGGGTGGTGTTTTAGGGTTTAGGGCAGTGCAGTGGTTTTCGGGCAGTGTAGGGGGTCTTGCTGGGGGGGTGGTGTTTCAGGGTTTAGGGCAGTGCAGTGGTGTTCAGGCAGTGTAGAGGGTCATGCAGGGGGTGGTTCAAGGTATAGGGCAGTGTTGTTCGGGCAGTGTAGAGGGTCTTGCTGGGGATGGTGTTTCAGGGTTTAGGGCAATGCAGTGATGTTCGGGCAGTGTGAGGGGTGGTGCTGGGGCTGGTGTTTCAGGGTTTAGGGCAGTGCAGGTGTGTTCGGGCAGTGTAGGGGGTCGTGCTGGAGCTGGTGTTTCAGGGTTTAGGGCAGTGCAGTGGTGTTCGTGCAGTGTAAGGGGTCGTGCTGGGGTTGGTGTTTCAGGGTTTAGGGCAATGCAGTGGTTTTGGGCAGTGTAGGGGGTCGCGCTGGGGCTGGTGTTTCAGGGTTTAGGCAGAGCAGTGGTGTTCGGGCAGTGTAGGAGTCGTGCTGGGGCTGGTGTTTCAAGGTTTAGGGCAGTGCAGGTGTGTTCGGGCAGTGTAGGGGGTCATGCTGGGGTGGTGTTTTAGGGTTTAAGGCAGTGCAGTGGTGTTCGGGCAGTGTAGGGGGTCGTGCTGGGGGTGGTGTTTCAGAGTTTAGGGCAGTGCAGTGGTGTTCGGGCAGTGTAGGGGGTCGTGCTGGGGCTGGGTTTGCAGGGTTTCGGGCAGTACAGTGGTGTTCGGGCTGTGTAGGAGTTGTGCTGGGGCTGGTGTTTCAGAGTTTAGGGCAGTGCAGGTGTGTTCGGGCAGTGTAGGGGGTCGTGCTGGGGGTGGTGTTTTAGGGTTAAGGACAGTGCAGTGGTGTTCGGGCAGTGGTGGGGGTCGTGCTGGGGGTGGTGTTTCAGAGCTTAGGGCAGTGCAGTGGAGTTCAGGCAGTGTAGGGGGTCGTGCTGGGGCTGGTGTTGCAGGGTTTTGGACAGTGCAGTGGTGTTCGGGCAGTGTAGGGGGTCGTGCTGGGGGTGGTGTTTTAGGGTTTAGGGCAGAGCAGTGGTGTTCGGGCATAGTAGGCGGTCGTGCTGTGGGTGGCGTTTCAGTGCTTAGGGCAGTGCAGTGGAGTTCGGGCAGTGTAGGGGGTCGTTCTGGAGGTAGTGTTTCAGGGTTTAGGGCAGTGCTTTGGTGTTCGGGCAGTGTAGGAGGTTGTGCAGGGGGTGGTGTTTCAGGGTTTAGGGCAGTGCAGTGGTGTTTGTGCAGTGTAAGGGGTTGTGCTGGGGTTGGTGTTTCAGGGTTGAGGTCAGAGCAGTGGTGTTCGGGCAGTGTAGGAGTCGTGCTGGGCTGGTGTTTCAGGGTTTAGGGCAGTGCAGTGGTGTTTGGGCAGTGTTGGGGGTCATGCAGGGCGTGGTGTTTCAGGGTTTAGGGCAGAGCAGTGGTGTTCGGGCAGTGTAGGAGTTGTGCTGGGGCTGGTGTTTCAGGGATTAGGGCAGTGCAGTGTTGTTTGGGCTGTGTAGGGGGTCTTGCTGGGGGTGGAGTTTTAGGGTTTAGGGCAGTGCAGTGGTTTTCGGGCAGTGTAGGTGGTCATGCAGGGGGTGGTGTTTCAGGGTTTAGGGCAGTGCAGTGGTTTTCGGGCAGTGTAGGGGGTCATGCTGGAGCTGGTGTTTCAGGGTTTAGGGCAGTGCAGTGTTCTTCGGTCAGTGTAGGGTGTCGTGCATGTGGTGGTTCAAGGTATAGGGCAGTGGGGTTCGGGCAGTGTAGGGGGTCGTGCTGGAGCTGGTGTTTTAGGGTTTAGGGCAGTGCAGTGGTGTTCGGGCAGTGTAGGGGGTCGTGCAGGGGGTGGTGTTTCAGGGTTTAGGGCAGTGCATTGGTGTTTGTGCAGTGTAAGGGGTAATGCTGGGGTTGGTGTTTCAGGGTTAAGGGCAGTGCAGTGGTGTTCGGGCAGTGCAGGGGGTCGTGCTGGGGCTGGTGTTTCAGGGTTTAGGGCAGTGCAGTGATGTTCGGGCAGTGTGAGGGGTCATACTGGGGCTGGTGTTTCAGGTTTAGGGCAGTGCAGTGGTGTTCGTGCAGTGTAAGGGATCATGCTGGGGCTGGTGTTTCAGGGTTTAGGGCAGTGCAGGTGTGTTTGGGCAGTGTGAGGGGTCATGCTGGGGCTGGTGTTTCAGGGTTTAGGGGCAGTGCAGTGGTGTTCAGGCAGTGTAGGGGGTCGTGCAGGGGGTGGTTCAGGGTTTAGTGCAGTGCAGTGGTGTTCGGGCAGTGTAGGGGGTCATGCTGGAGCTGGTGTTTCAGGGTTTAGGGCAGTGCAATGGTGTTCGTGCAGTGTAAGGGGTCGTGCTGGGGTTGGTGTTTCAGGGTTTTTATGCAGTGCAGTGTTGTTCGGGCAGTGTAGGGGGTCGTGCTGGGGCTGGTGTTTCAGGATTTAGGGCATAGCAGTGGTGTTCGGGCAGTGTAGGAGTCGTGCTGGGGCTGGTGTTTCAGGGTTTAGGGCAGTGCAGTGGTGTTTGGGCAGTGTAGGGGGTCTTGCTGGGGGTGGTGTTTCAGGGTTTAGGGCAGTGCAGTTGTGTTCGGGCAGTGTAGGGGGTCATGCAGGGCGTGGTGTTTCAGGGTTTAGGGCAGAGCAGTGGTGTTCGGGCAGTGTAGGAGTTGTGCTGGCGCTAGTGTTTCAGGGATTAGGGCAGTGCAGGTGTGTTCGGGCAGTGTAGGGGGTCGTGCTGGGGGTGGTGTTTTAGGGTTTAGGGCAGTGCAGTGGTTTTCGGACAGTGTAGGGGGTCTTGCTGGGGGGGTGGTGTTTCAGGGTTTAGGGCAGTGCAGTGGTGTTCAGGCAGTGTAGAGGGTCATGCAGGGGGTGGTTCAAGGTATAGGGCAGTGTTGTTTGGGCAGTGTAGGGGGTCTTGCTGGGGATGGTGTTTCAGGGTTTAGGGCAATGCAGTGATGTTCGGGCAGTGTGAGGGGTGGTGCTGGGGCTAGTGTTTCAGGGTTTAGGGCAGTGCAGGTGTGTTCGGGCAGTGTAGGGGGTCATGCTGGAGCTGGTGTTTCAGGGTTTAGGGCAGTGCAGTGGTGTTCGTGCAGTGTAAGGGGTCGTGCTGGGGTTGGTGTTTCAGGGTTTAGGGCAGTGCAGTGGTGTTCGGGCAGTGTGAGGGGGTCGTGCTGGGGCTGGTGTTTCTGGGTTTTAGACAGTGCCGTGGTGTTCGGGCAGTGTAGGGGGATCGTGCTGGGGGTGGTGTTTTAGGGTTTAGGGCAGAGCAGTGGTGTTCAGGCAGAGTAGGGGGTGATGCTGGGGGTGGTGTTTCAGGGTTTAGGGCAGTGCAGTGGTGTTCGGGCAGTGTAGGGGGTCATGCTGGGTGTAGTGTTTCAGGGTTTAGGGCATTGCTTTGTTGTTCGGGCAGTGTAGGGTGTCGTGCAAGGGGTGGTGTTTCAGGGATTAGGGCAGTGCAGTGTTGTTCGGGCAGTGTAGGGGTAGTGCAGGGGGTGATTCAGGGTATAGGGCAGTGCAGTGGTGTTCGTGCATTGTAAGGGGTCGTGCTGGGGTTGGTGTTTCAGGGTTTAGGGCAGTGCAGTGTGTTTCGGGCAGTGTAGGGAGTCGTGCTGGGGCTGGTGTTTCAGGGGTTAGGGCAGAGCAGTGGTGTTCGGGCAGTGTAGGAGTTGTGCTTGGGTTGGTGTTTCAGGGTTTAGGGCAGTGCAGTGGTGTTTGGGCAGTGTAGGGGGTCTTGCTGGGGGTGGTGTTTCAGGGTTTAGGGCAGTGCAGTTGTGTTCGGGCAGTGTAGGGGGTCGTGCAGGGGGTGGTGTTTCAGGGTTTAGGGCAGTGCAGTGGTTTTCGGGCAGTGTAGGGGGTTGTGCTGGGGCTGGTGTTTCAGGATTTAGGGCAGAGCAGTGGTGTTCGGGCAGTGTAGGAGTCATGCTGGGGCTGGTGTTTCAGGGTTTAGGGCAGTGCAGTGGTGTTTGGGCAGTGTAGGGGGTCTTGCTGGGGGTGGTGTTTCAGGGTTTAGGGCAGTGCAGTGGTGTTCGGGCAGTGTAGGAGTCATGCTGGGGCTGGTGTTTCAGGGTTTAGGGCAGTGCAGTGGTGTTTGGGCAGTGTAGGGGGTCTTGCTGGGGGTGGTGTTTCAGGGTTTAGGGCAGTGCAGTTGTGTTCGGGCAGTGTAGGGGGTCGTGCAGGGGGTGGTGTTTCAGGGTTTAGGGCAGTGCAGTGTTCTTCGGGCAGTGTAGGGTGTCGTGCATGTGGTGGTTCAAGGTATAGGGCAGTGGGGTTCGGGCACTGTAGGGGGTCGTGCTGGAGCTGGTGTTTTAGGGTTTAGGGCAGTGCAGTGGTGTT
This sequence comes from Triturus cristatus, assembly GCF_964204655.1. Taxonomy (NCBI): domain Eukaryota; kingdom Metazoa; phylum Chordata; class Amphibia; order Caudata; family Salamandridae; genus Triturus; species Triturus cristatus. Next base: position 9,826 of record NW_028187257.1, on the reverse strand, counting down.
CGGGCAGTGTAGGGGGTCGTGCAGGGGGTGGTGTTTCAGGGTTTAGGGCAGTGCATTGGTGTTTGTGCAGTGTAAGGGGTCATGCTTGGGTTGGTCTTTCAGGGTTAAAGGCAGTGTAGTTGTGTTCGGGCAGTGTAGGGGGTCATGCAGGGCGTGGTGTTTCAGGGTTTAGGGCAGAGCAGTGGTGTTCGGGCAGTGTAGGAGTTGTGCTGGGGCTGGTGTTTCAGGGATTAGGGCAGTGCAGTGTTGTTTGGGCTGTGTAGGGGGTCTTGCTGGGGGTGGTGTTTTAGGGTTTAGGGCAGTGCAGTGGTTTTCGGGCAGTGTAGGTGGTCGTGCAGGGGGTGGTGTTTCAGGGTTTAGGGCAGTGCAGTGGTTTTCGGGCAGTGTAGGGGTCATGCTGGAGCTGGTGTTTCAGGGTTTAGGGCAGTGCAGTGTTCTTCGGGCAGTGTAGGGTGTCGTGCATGTGGTGGTTCAAGGTATAGGGCAGTGGGGTTCGGGCAGTGTAGGGGGTCGTGCTGGAGCTGGTGTTTTAGGGTTTAGGGCAGTGCAGTGGTGTTCGGGCAGTGTAGGGGGTCATGCAGGGGGTGGTGTTTCAGGGTTTAGGGCAGTGCATTGGTGTTTGTGCAGTGTAAGGGGTCATGCTGGGGTTGGTGTTTCAGGGTTAAGGGCAGTGCAGTGGTGTTCAGGCAGTGTAGGGGGTCGTGCTGGGGCTGGTGTTTCAGGGTTTAGGGCAGTGCAGTGATGTTCGGGCAGTGTGAGGGGTTATACTGGGGCTGGTGTTTCAGGTTTAGGGCAGTGCAGTGGTGTTCATGCAGTGAAAGGGGTCATGCTGGGGCTGATGTTTCAGGGTTTAGGGCAGTGCATATGTGTTTGGGCAGTGTAAGGGGTCGTGCTGGGGCTGGTGTTTCAGGGTTTAGGGGCAGTGCAGTGGTGTTCACGCACTGTAGGGGGTCGTGCAGGGGGTGGTTCAGGGTATAGGGCAGTGCAGTGGTGTTCGGGCAGTGTAGGGGTTCATGCTGGAGCTGGTGTTTCAGGGTGTAGGGCAGTGCAGTGGTGTTCGTGCAGTGTAAGGGGTCGTGCTGGGGTTGGTGTTTCAGGGTTTTTATGCAGTGCAGTGCTGTTCGGGCAGTGTAGGGGGTCGTGCTGGGGCTGGTGATTCAGGGTTTAGGGCAGTGCAGGTGTGTTCGGCAGTGTAGGGGGTCGTGCTGGGGGTGATGTTTTAGGGTTTAGGGCAGTGCAGGTGTGTTCGGACAGTGTAGGGGGTCGTGCAGGGGTGATGTTTCAGGGTTTCGGGCAGTGCAGTGGTGTTCGTGCAGAGTAAGGGGTCGTGCTGGGGTTGGTGTTTCCGGGTTAAGGCAGTGCGGTGGTGTTCGGGCAGTGTAGGAGTCATGCTGGGGCTGGTGTTTCAGAGTTTAGGGCAGTGCAGTGGTGTTTGGGCAGTGCAGGGGGTCTTGCTGGGGGTGGTGTTTCAGGGTTTAGGGCAGTGCAGTGGTGTTCGGGCAGTGTAGGGGGTCTTGCTGGGGGCGGTGTTTCAGGGTTTAGGGCAGTGGTGTTCGAGCAGTGTAGGCGGTCTTGCTGGGGGTGGTGTTTCAGGGTTTAGGGCAGTGCAGTGATGTTCAGGCAGTGTGAGGGGTCATACTGGTGGTGGTGTTTCAGGTTTAGGGCAGTGTAGTGGTGTTCGTGCAGAGTAGGGGGTCATGCTGGAGCTGGTGTTTCAGGGTTTAGGGCTGTGCAGTGTTCTTCGGGCAGTGTAGGGGTTGTGCAGGTGGTGGTTCAAGGTATAGGGCAGTGGTGTTCGGGCAGTGTAGGGGGTCGTGCCGGAGCTGGTGTTTCAGGGTTTAGGGCAGTGCAGTGGTGTTCATGAAGTGTAAGGGGTCGTGCTGGGGTTGGTGTTATAGGGTTTAGGGCAGTGCAGTGGTGTTCGGGCAGTGTAGGGGGTCATGCAGGGGGTAGTGTTTCAGGGTTTAGAGCAGTGCAGTGGTTTTCGGGCATTGTTGAAGGTCTTGCTGGGGGTGGTGTTTCAGGGTTTAGGGCAGTGTTGTTTGAGCAGTGTAGGGGGTCTTTCTGGGGTGGTGTTTCAGGGTTTAGGGCAGTGCAGTGGTGTTCAGGCAGTGTAGGGGGTCTTGCTGGGGGTGGTGTTTCAGGGTTTAGGAAAGTGGTGTTCGGGCAGTGTAGAGTGGCTTGCTGGGGGTGGTGTTTCAGGGTTTAGGGCAGTGCAGTGGTGTTCGGGCAGTGTAGGGGGTCTTGCTGGGGGCGGTGTTTCAGGGTTTAGGGCAGTGGTGTTTGAGCAGTGTAGGGGGTCTTGCTGGGGGTGGTGTTTCAGGGTTTAGGGCAGTGCAGTGATGTTCGGGCAGTGTGAGGGGTTATACTGGGGCTGGTGTTTCAGGTTTAGGGCAGTGCAGTGGTGTTCGTGCAGTGTAAGGGGTCATGCTGGGGCTGATGTTTCAGGGTTTAGGGCAGTGCATATGTGTTTGGGCAGTGTGAGGGGTCGTGCTGGGGCTGGTGTTTCAGGGTTTAGGGCAGTGCAATGGTGTTCGTGCAGTGTAAGGGGTCGTGCTGGGTTTGGTGTTTCAGGGTTTTTATGCAGTGCAGTGGTGTTCAGGCAGTGTAGGGGGTCGTGCTGGGGCTGGTGTTTCAGGATTTAGGGCATAGCAGTGGTGTTCGGGCAGTGTAGGAGTCGTGCTGGGGCTGGTGTTTCAGGGTTTAGGGCAGTGCAGTGGTGTTTGGGCAGTGTAGGGGGTCTTGCTGGGGGTGGTGTTTCAGGGTTTAGGGCAGTGAAGTTGTGTTTGGGCAGTGTAGGGGGTCATGCAGGGCGTGGTGTTTCAGGGTTTAGGGCAGAGCAGTGGTGTTCGGGCAGTGTAGGAGTTGTGCTGGGGCTGGTGTTTCAGGGATTAGGGCAGTGCAGTGTTGTTTGGGCTGTGTAGGGGGTCTTGCTGGGGGTGGTGTTTTAGGGTTTAGGGCAGTGCAGTGGTTTTCGGGCAGTGTAGGTGGTCGTGCAGGGGGTGGTGTTTCAGGGTTTAGGGCAGTGCAGTGGTTTTCGGGCAGTGTAGGGGGTCATGCTGGAGCTGGTGTTTCAGGGTTTAGGGCAGTGCAGTGTTCTTCTGGCAGTGTAGGGTGTCGTGCATGTGATGGTTCAAGGTATAGGGCAGTGGGGTTCGGGCAGTGTAGGGGGTCATGCTGGAGCTGGTGTTTTAGGGTTTAGGGCAGTGCACTGGTGTTCGGGCAGTGTAGGGGGTCGTGCAGGGGGTGGTGTTTCAGGGTTTAGGGCAGTGCATTGGTGTTTGTGCAGTGTAAGGGGTCATGCTGGGGTTGGTCTTTCAGGGTTAAAGGCAGTGCAGTTGTGTTCGGGCAGTGTAGGGGGTCATGCAGGGCATGGTGTTTCAGGGTTTAGGGCAGAGCAGTGGTGTTTGGGCAGTGTAGGGGGTCTTGCTGGGGGTGGTGTTTTAGGGTTTAGGGCAGTGCAGTGGTTTTCGGGCAGTGTAGGTGGTCGTGCAGGGGGTGGTGTTTCAGGGTTTAGGGCAGTGCAGTGGTTTTCGGGCAGTGTAGGGGGTCATGCTGGAGCTGGTGTTTCAGGGTTTAGGGCAGTGCAGTGTTCTTCGGGCAGTGTAGGGTGTCGTGCATGTGGTGGTTCAAGGTATAGGGCAGTGGGGTTCGGGCAGTGTAGGGGGTCATGCTGGAGCTGGTGTTTTAGGGTTTAGGGCAGTGCAGTGGTGTTCGGGCAGTGTAGGGGGTCGTGCAGGGGGTGGTGTTTCAGGGTTTAGGGCAGTGCATTGGTGTTTGTGCAGTGTAAGGGGTCATGCTGGGGTTGGTGTTTCAGGGTTAAGGGCAGTGCAGTGGTGTTTGGGCTGTGTAGGGGGTCTTGCTGGGGGTGGTGTTTTAGGGTTTAGGGCAGTGCAGTGGTTTTCGGGCAGTGTAGGTGGTCGTGCAGGGGGTGGTGTTTCAGGGTTTAGGGCAGTGCAGTGGTTTTCGGGCAGTGTAGGGGGTCATGCTGGAGCTGGTGTTTCAGGGTTTAGGGCAGTGCAGTGTTCTTCGGGCAGTGTAGGGTGTCGTGCATGTGGTGGTTCAAGGTATAGGGCAGTGGGGTTCGGGCAGTGTAGGGGGTCATGCTGGAGCTGGTGTTTTAGGGTTTAGGGCAGTGCAGTGGTGTTCGGGCAGTGTAGGGGGTCGTGCAGGGGGTGGTGTTTCAGGGTTTAGGGCAGTGCATTGGTGTTTGTGCAGTGTAAGGGGTCATGCTGGGGTTGGTGTTTCAGGGTTAAGGGCAGTGCAGTGGTGTTTGGGCAGTGTAGGGGGTCGTGCTGGGGCTGGTGTTTCAGGGTTTAGGGCAGTGCAGGTGTGTTTGGCAGTGTAGGGGTTGTGCTGGGGGTGATGTTTTAGGGTTTAGGGCAGTGCAGGTGTGTTCAGGCAGTGTAGGGGGTTGTGCAGGGGTGGTGTTTCAGGGTTTCGGGCAGTGCAGTGGTGTTTGGGCAGTATAGGGGGTCTTGCTGGGGGTGGTGTTTCAGGGTTTAGGGCAGTGCAGTGGTGTTCGGGCAGTGTAGGGGGTCTTGCTGGGGGCGGTGTTTCAGGGTTTAGGGCAGTGGTGTTCGAGCAGTGTAGGCGGTCTTGCTGGGGGTGGTGTTTCAGGGTTTAGGGCAGTGCAGTGATGTTCGGGCAGTGTGAGGGGTCATACTGGTGGTGGTGTTTCAGGTTTAGGGCAGTGTAGTGGTGTTCGTGCAGTGTAGGGGGACATGCTGGAGCTGGTGTTTCAGGGGTTAGGGCAGTGCAGTGTTCTTCGGGCAGTGTAGGGGTCGTGCCGGTGGTGGTTCAAGGTATAGGACAGTGGTGTTCGGGCAGTGTAGGGGGTCGTGCCGGAGCTGGTGTTTCAGGGTTTAGGGCAGTGCAGTGGTGTTCATGAAGTGTAAGGGGTCGTGCTGGGGTTGGTGTTATAGGGTTTATGGCAGTGCAGTGGTGTTCGGGCAGTGTAGGGGGTGATGCAGGGGGTAGTGTTTCAGGGTTTAGAGCAGTGCAGTGGTTTTTGGGCATTGTTGAAGTTCTTGCTGGGGGTGGTGTTTCAGGGTTTAGGGCAGTGTTGTTTGAGCAGTGTAGGGGGTCTTGCTGGGGTGGTGTTTCAGGGTTTAGGGCAGTGCAGTGGTGTTCAGGCAGTGTAGGGGGTCTTGCTGGGGGTAGTGTTTCAGGGTTTAGGGCAGTGGTGTTTGGGCAGTGTAGAGTGGCTTGCCGGGGATTTTGTTTCAGGGTTTAGGGCAGTGCAGTGGTGTTTGGGCAGTGTAGGGGGTCTTGCTGGGGGCGGTGTTTCAGGGTTTAGGGCAGTGGTGTTTGAGCAGTGTAAGGGGTCTTGCTGGAGGTGGTGTTTCAGGGTTTAGGGCAGTGCAGTGATGTTCGGGCAGTGTGAGGGGTTATACTGGGGCTGGTGTTTCAGGTTTAGGGCAGTGCAGTGGTGTTCATGCAGTGAAAGGGGTCATGCTGGGGCTGATGTTTCAGGGTTTAGGGCAGTGCATATGTGTTTGGGCAGTGTGAGGGGTCGTGCTGGGGCTGGTGTTTCAGGGTTTAGGGGCAGTGCAGTGGTGTTCAGGCAGTGTAGGGGTCGTGCAGGGGGTGGTTCAGGGTATAGGGCAGTGCAGTGGTGTTCGGGCAGTGTAGGGGGTCATGCTGGAGCTGGTGTTTCAGGGTTTAGGGCAGTGCAGTGGTGTTCGTGCTGTGTAAGGTGTCATGCTGGGGTTGGTGTTTCAGGGTTTTTATGCAGTGCAGTGCTGTTCGGGCAGTGTAGGGGGTCGTGCTGGGGCTGGTGATTCAGGGTTTAGGGCAGTGCAGATGTGTTCGGCAGTGTAGGGGGTCGTGCTGGGGGTGATGTTTTAGGGTTTAGGGCAGTGCAGGTGTGTTCGGGCAGTGTAGGGGGTCGTGCAGGGGTGGTGTTTCAGGGTTTCGGGCAGTGCAGTGGTGTTCGTGCAGAGTAAGGGGTCGTGCTGGGGTTGGTGTTTCCGGGTTAAGGCAGTGCGGTGGTGTTCGGGCAGTGTAGGAGTCATGCTGGGGCTGGTGTTTCAGAGTTTAGGTCAGTGCAGTGGTGTTTGGGCAGTGCAGGGGGTCTTGCTGGGGGTGGTGTTTCAGGGTTTAGGGCAGTGCAGTGGTGTTCGGGCAGTGTAGGGGGTCTTGCTGGGGGCGGTGTTTCAGGGTTTAGGGCAGTGGTGTTCGAGCAGTGTAGGCGGTCTTGCTGGGGGTGGTGTTTCAGGGTTTAGGGCAGTGCAGTGATGTTCAGGCAGTGTGAGGGGTCATACTGGTGGTGGTGTTTCAGGTTTAGGGCAGTGTAGTGGTGTTCGTGCAGAGTAGGGGGTCATGCTGGAGCTGGTGTTTCAGGGTTTAGGGCTGTGCAGTGTTCTTCGGGCAGTGTAGGGGTTGTGCAGGTGGTGGTTCAAGGTATAGGGCAGTGGTGTTCGGGCAGTGTAGGGGGTCGTGCCGGAGCTGGTGTTTCAGGGTTTAGGGCAGTGCAGTGGTGTTCATGAAGTGTAAGGGGTCGTCCTGGGGTTGGTGTTATAGGGTTTAGGGCAGTGCAGTGGTGTTCGGGCAGTGTAGGGGGTCATGCAGGGGGTAGTGTTTCAGGGTTTAAAGCAGTGCAGTGGTTTTCGGGCATTGTTGAAGGTCTTGCTGGGGGTGGTGTTTCAGGGTTTAGGGCAGTGTTGTTTGAGCAGTGTAGGGGGTCTTGCTGGGGTGGTGTTTCAGGGTTTAGGGCAGTGCAGTGGTGTTCAGGCAGTGTAGGGGGTCTTGCTGGGGGTGGTGTTTCAGGGTTTAGGAAAGTGGTGTTCGGGCAGTGTAGAGTGGATTGCTGGGGGTGGTGTTTCAGGGTTTAGGGCAGTGCAGTGGTGTTCGGGCAGTGTAGGGGGTCTTGCTGGGGGCGGTGTTTCAGGGTTTAGGGCAGTGGTGTTTGAGCAGTGTAGGGGTCTTGCTGGGGGTGGTGTTTCAGGGTATAGGGCAGTGCAGTGATGTTCGGGCAGTGTGAGTGGTTATACTGGGGCTGGTGTTTCAGGTTTAGGGCAGTGCAGTGGTGTTCGTGCAGTGTAAGGGGTCATGCTGGGGCTGATGTTTCAGGGTTTAGGGCAGTGCATATGTGTTTGGGCAGTGTGAGGGGTCGTGCTGGGGCTGGTGTTTCAGGGTTTAGGGGCAGTGCAGTGGTGTTCAGGCAGTGTAGGGGGTCGTGCAGGGGGTGGTTCAGGGTATAGGGCAGTGCAGTGGTGTTCAGACAGTGTAGGGGGTCATGCTGGAGCTGGTGTTTCAGGGTTTAGGGCAGTGCAGTGGTGTTCGTGCAGTGTAAGGGGTCGTGCTGGGGTTGGTGTTTCAGGGTTTTTATGCAGTGCAGTGGTGTTCGGGCAGTGTAGGGGGTCGTGCTGGGGCTGGTGTTTCAGGATTTAGGGCAGAGCAGTGGTGTTCGGGCAGTGTAGGAGTCGTGCTGGGGCTGGTGTTTCAGGGTTTAGGGCAGTGCAGTGGTGTTTGGGCAGTGTAGGGGGTCTTGCTGGGGGTGGTGTTTCAGGGTTTAGGGCAGTGCAGTGGTGTTCGGGCAGTGTAGGAGTCATGCTGGGGCTGGTGTTTCAGGGTTTAGGGCAGTGCAGTGGTGTTTGGGCAGTGTAGGGGGTCTTGCTGGGGGAGGTGTTTCAGGGTTTAGGGCAGTGCAGTTGTGTTCGGGCAGTGTAGGGGGTCATGCAGGGCGTGGTGTTTCAAGGTTTCGGGCAGAGCAGTGGTGTTCAGGCAGTGTAGGAGTTGTGCTGGGGCCGGTGTTTCAGGGATTAGGGCAGTGCAGTGTTGTTTGGGCTGTGTAGGGGGTCTTGCTGGGGGTGGTGTTTCAGGGTTTAGGGCAATGGTGTTCGGGCAGTGTAGGGTGGCTTGCTGGGGGTGGTGTTTTAGGTTTTAGGGCAGTGTTGTTCGAGCAGTGTAGGGGGTCTTGCTGGGGGTGGAGTTTCAGGGTTTAGGGCCGTGCAGTGGTGTTCGGGCAGTGTAGGGGGTCTTGCTGGTGGTGGTGTTTCAGGGTTTAGGGCAGTGGTGTTCGTGCAGTGTAGGGTGGCTTGCTGGGGGTGGTGTTTTAGGTTTTAGGGCAGTGTTGTTCGAGCAGTGTAGGGGGTCTTGCTGGGGGTGGTGTTTCAGTGTTTAGGGCAGTGCATTGGTGTTCGGGCAGTGTAGGGGGTCTTGCTAGGGGTGGTGTTTTAGGGTTTAGGGCAGTGGTGTTCGGGCAGTGTAGGAGGTCTTGCTGGGGGTGGTGTTTCAGGGTTTAGGGCAGTGCAGTGGTGTTCGGGCAGTGTAGGGGGTCTTGCTGGGGGTGGTGTTTCAGGGTTTAGGGCAGTGTTGTTTGGGCAGTGTATGGGGTCTTGCTGGGGATGGTGTTTCAGGGTTTAGGGCAATGCAGTGATGTTCGGGCAGTGTGAGGTGTCGTGCTGGGGCTGGTGTTTCAGGGTTTAGAGCAGTGCAGGTGTGTTCGGGCAGTGTAGGGGGTCGTGCTGGGGTGGGAATTTAGGGTTTAGGGCAGTGCAGTGGTTTTCGGGCAGTGTAGGGGGTCTTGCTTGGGGGTGGTGTTTCAGGGTTTAGGGCAGTGCAGTGGTTTTCGGGCAGTGTAGAGGGTCATGCAGGGGGTGGTTCAAGGTATAGGGCAGCGTTGTTCGGGCAGTGTAGGGGGTCGTGCTGGGGTTGGTGTTTCAGGGTTTAGGGCAGTGCAGTGGTGTTTTGGCAGTGTAGGGGGTTGTGCTGGGGCTGGTGTTTTAGGGTTTAGGGCAGTGCAGTGGTTTTTGGGCAGTGTAGGGGGTCATGCTGGAGCTGGTGTTTCAGGGTTTAGGGCAGTGCAGTGTTCTTCGGGCAGTGTAGGGGGTCGTGCAGGTGGTGGTTCAAGGTATAGGGCAGTGGTGTTCGGGCAGTGTAGGGGGTTGTGCTGGAGCTGGTGTTTCAGGGTTTAGGACAGTGCAGTGGTGTTCATGCAGTGTAAGGGGTCGTGCTGGGGTTGGTGTTTCAGGGTTTAGGGCAGTGCAGTGGTGTTCGGACATTGTAGGGGGTCGTGCTGGGGGTGGTGTATCAGAGTTCAGGGCAGTGCAGTGGTGTTCGGGCAGTGTAGGGGGTCATGCTGGGGCTGGTGTTGCAGGGTTTTGGGCAGTGCAGTGGTGTTCGGGCAGTGTAGGGGGTCGTGCTGGGGGTGGTGTTTAAGGTTTAGGGCAGTATTGTTCGAGAAGTGTAGGGGTTCTTGCTGGGGGTGGTGTTTCAGGGTTTAGGGCAGTGCAGTGGTGTTCGGGCAGTGTAGGGGTTCTTGCTGGAGGTGGTGTTTCAGGGTTTAGGGCAGTGGTGTTTGAGCAGTGTAGGGGGTCTTGCTGGGGGTGGTGTTTCAGGGTTTAGGGCAGTGCAGTTGTGTTAGGGTAGTGTAGGGGGTCTTGCTGAGGATGGTGTTTCAGGGTTTAGGGCAATGCAGTGATGTTCGGGCAGTGTGAGGTGTCGTGCTGGGGCTGGTGTTTCAGGGTTTAGGGCATTGCAGGTGTGTTCGGGCAGTGCAGGGGGTCGTGCTGGGGGTGGTGTTTTAGGGTTTAGGGCAGTGCAGTGGTTTTCGGGCAGTGTAGGGGGTCTTGCTTGGGGGTGGTGTTTCAGGGTTTAGGGCAGTGAAGTGGTGTTCGGGCAGTGTAAAGGGTCATGCAGGGGGTGGTTCAAGGTATAGGGCAGTGGTGTTTTGGCAGTGTAGGGGGTCAAGCTGGGGTTGGTGTTTCAGGGTTTAGGGCAGTGCAGTGGTGTTTTGGCAGTGTAGGGGTCGTGCTGGGGCTAGTGTTTCAGGGTTTAAGGCAGTGCAGTGGTTTTCGGGCAGTGTAGGGGGTCATGCTGG
>NW_028187256.1:0-30758 GCF_964204655.1 Triturus cristatus | reverse complement strand
TGCTTCATATCGGGGTGCTCCTACAATCATGAAACAAGCATTGAAAATGCAATAGGTCTCGCCCTCGATTAAGTTAAAGCAATTCTGTTTGTAATTAGGTTGCTTGTTAGCTTTGCTTTTATAAGTGTTTTTCACACTTTCATGCACATAACATGCGTATGTATGCATAGATATATACATATATGTATGCATGCATTTATATTTGTATTTATATAGATATGCAGATGTATATATATGCTGATATATGTATGTATGTATATACACATACATATATAAATGCATATGCATATATATATATATATATATATATATATATATATATATATATATATATATTCACTGAAAAAACCATAGGTTTCACACATGTTATAGTTAGCGGAAATTTTAATGATAAAAAACCAATGAAATTCCCCCGTTATAGTATATGCTGATATATGTATGTATGTATATACACATACATATATAAATGCATATGCATATATATATATATATATATATAATATATATATATATATATATATATATATATATATATATATATATATATATATATATATATATATATATATATATTCACTGAAAAAACCATAGGTTTCACACATGTTATAGTTAGCGGAAATTTTAATGATAAAAAACCAATGAAATTCCCCCGTTATAGTTAGTGCAGGCAACTATAACTCACGCGACCGCAATCCTCTGCTGATGCTAATACTGTATTTAGACACTTATTTGCCCATGTCTTCTTCCATACATTTTTAGCTATACATATATTACAAATTTTTTTTTTTCATAAAGACACATATGTCATCAGCAGAAGATTGCGGTCGCGTGCGGTTATAGTTGCCTGCACTAACTATAACGGGGGAATTTCATTGGTTTTTTATCATTAAAATTTCCGCTAACTATAACATGTGTGAAACCTATGGTTTTTTCAGTGAATTTGCAAGGTTTTTTAAATGCTAATTCCTAACTATAACGTGTGTGAAACCTATGGTTTTTTCAGTGAATTTGTACGGTTTTTTAAATGCTAAGTTACTTTACGCCATTCGTGGCGTGCGCGCCCACTTAACGCAGTTCGCACCGTGCGCGCACAGTGAGCACGCGGTGCGCTTCGCGCACCGCGCGCACACTTTACGCAGTTAGTGCCGTGCACGCACGGTGGGCACGCGGTGCGATGACAAAGCAAGAAAGCACGTCAACAAATCTGTTTCTGCTTTCCTCCGTGACTATGGTATGGGTGCCATTTACCACAACAACTTGCGTTATGACATGCAAGACATTTATAGAGGAGATGGTGTGCACTTCAATGATGAAGGGAACAGAGTCTTCCTCTTGAACCTTAGACTCTGCATCGGTACTTACTTGTAGGTACCACTAAAAAATCATTTCATAAACACAACCGCTCTTTTTAGAGCCCCCTAATATCTAAACACTTAAATCTGATTTTCATTTTTTTTTTTTTTTTTTTCTACCGTACGCTTACCGTAAGCTTACCGTACGCGTACCCCGTGATTTTTTTTAAAATCAATAAATGTTTTCTTTGTACTTTACAGTCCTTCTTTGACCCCCTCACAAATGTAAAGGGGTCTGTAACTCTCCTCATTGCCCCCTTTTCTTGTTTTCACTCTTTTTTTTCTGAGTGAAATACACAAAATGGCGGCCGCCGCTTCCTGGTTTCGGCCGATTCGAATGTTTACTAAGATCTAAGAGCCAATCAGAATCGCGCTCGCGCACGCCACCGTACGCTTACGGTAAGCGTACGGTAAGCGTACCGTAAGCGGGCTCAGATATATATATTGATTTAACGGCTATTTTCTCAGAATCTACTGAACAGATTTACACCAAACCTACAAAAGGCACTTCCTTGACCTAGGGACTACCTCTCTGCCAAATTTCGAGTAATTCTGTTCAGCCGTTCGGGCTGTAGCTCGTTCTAAAGGTCCTATGGAAAAATGCATGGGAAAAACGCGTTTTGGGACCCCCCTTTTATCTCAGCCCCCGCTTGACGGATCCCCCCGAGACTTTCAGGGTAGGAGCGGAGCGTAGCGCCCCACCTATTTTGAGAAATTCGCGAGGATTCATCGACCGGCGCCAAAGTTATTCAAAATAGAATGTTGAGGTTTTCCTATGGAAAAGGGGTCCTAACTATAACTACCTACTGGCGACCGCCAGTAGGTAATATACACATATATATGTGTATATGGGTGCACGTGGAGAGGTAGAGAGAGGTAGACGTAGAGAGAGGTAGAGGTAGAGAGGTAGAGGGGTAGAGGGGTGGAGAGGAGTAGAGGGGTAGAGGGGTAGTAGAGTGGGTAGAGGGGGTAAGAGGGGGTAGAGGGGGTTAGAGGGTGGGTAGAGGGGGTAGAGGGGGGTAGAGGGGTAGTAGTGGGGTAGAGGGGTAGCAGGGTAGTAGGGTAGTGGGGTGGTAGGGGGGTAGGGGGGTAGTGGAGTAGTAGGGGGGTAGTAGGGTAGGGGGTAGTAGGGTAGTGGGGTAGTGGGGTATTAGAGGGGTAGAGGGGTAGTAGAGAGGTAGTAGAGGGGTATTGGGATAGTAGAGGCGTAGTAGATGAGTAGTGGAGGGGTTGTAGAGGGGTAGTAGAGGGGTAGTGAGGTAGTAGAGGGGTAGTAGAGGGGTAGTAGAGGGGTAGTGGGGTAGTAGAGGGGTAGTAGAGGAGTAGTGGAGGGGTTGTAGAGGGGTAGTGGGGTAGTAGAGGGGTAGTGAGGTAGTAGAGGGGTAGTGGGGAAGTAGAGGGCTAGTAAGATAGTAGGGTAGTAGGGTAGTAGGGTAGTAGGGTAGAAGGGCAGTAGGGTAGTTGGGGGTAGTATGCTGGTAGGGTAGTGGGGAAGTAGAGGGGTAGTAGAGGGGTAGTAGGGTAGTGGGGTAGTGGGGTAGTAGAGGTGTAGTGGGGTAGTAGAGGGGTAGTAGAGGGGTAGTGGGGTAGTAGAGGGGTAATAGAGAGGTAGTGGGGTAGTAGGGTAGTAGAGGGGTAGTGGGGTAGTGGGGTAGTAGAGGGGTAGTAGAGGGGTAGTGGGGTAGTAGTGTAGTAGGGGGTAGTAGGATAGTAGGGTAGTAGAGGGGTAGTGGGGTAGTAGAGGGGTAGTGGGGTAGTAGAAGGGTGATAGAGGGGTAGTGGGGTAGTAGGGTAGCAGAGGGGTAGTGGGGTATGGGGTAGTAGGGTAGTAGAGGGGTAGTAGGGTAGTAGAGGGGTAGTAAGGTAATAGGGTAGTGGGTAGTGGTAGTAGAGGGGTAGTAGGGTAGTGGGGTAGTAGGGTAGTAGGGTAGTGGGGTAGTGGGGTAGTAGAGGGGTAGTGGGGTAGTGGGGTAGTAGAAGGGTAGTGGGGTAGTAGGGTAGTAGAGGGGTAGTGGGGTAGGTAGAGGGGTAGTGGGGTAGTAGGGTAGTAGAGGGGTAATAGGGTAGTAGGGTAGTAGAGGGTTAGTAGGTAGTAGGGTAGTGGGGTAGTAGAGGGGTAGTAGGGTAGTGGGGTAGTAGGGTATTGGGGTAGTAGAGGGGTAGTAGAGTAGAGGGGTAGTAGGGGGTGGGGTAGAGGGATAGAGGAGTAGTAGAGGGGTAGAGGGGTAGTAGGGTTGTGGGGTAGTAGAGGGGTAGTAGGGTAGTAGGGTAGTGGGGTAGTAGGGTAGTGGGGTAGTAGAGGGGTAGTAGGAGAGCAGGGTAGAAGGGTAGTAGAGGGGTGGGGTAGAGGGGTAGTAGAGGGGTAGAGGGGTAATTGGGTAGTAGGGTAGGGGGTAGTAGGGTAGTAGGGGTAGAGGGGTAGTGGGGTATTAGGGGTAGTCCGGTAGTGGGGTAGTAGAGGGGTAGTAGAGGGGTAGTGGGGAAGTAGAGGGCTAGTAAGATAGTGGGGTAGTAGGGTAGTAGGGTAGAAGGCCAGTAGGGTAGTTGGGGGTAGTATGCTGGTAGGGTAGTGGGGAAGTAGAGGGTAGTAGAGGGGTAGTAGAGGGGTAGTGGGGTAGTAGAGGGGTAATAGAGGGGTAGTGGGGTAGTAGTGTAGTAGTGGGTAGTAGGATAGTAGGGTAGTAGAGGGGTAGTAGAGGGGTAGTAGAGGGGTAGTGGTGGAGTAGTAGGGTAGTAGAGGGGTAGTGGGGTAGTAGGGTAGTAGAGGGGTAGTAGAGGGGTAGTGGGGTAGTAGTGTAGTAGTGGGTAGTAGGATAGTAGGGTAGTAGAGGGGTAGTAGAGGGGTAGTAGAGGGGTAGTGGTGTAGTAGAAGGGTGATAGAGGGGTAGTGGGGTAGTGGGGTAGTAGAGGGGTAGTAGAGGGATATTGGGGTAGTGGGGTAGTAGAGGGGTAGTAGAGGGGGTATTGGGGTAGTAGGGTAGTAGAGGGGTAGTAGGGTAGTAGAGGGGTAGTAAGGTAATAGGGTAGTGGGTAGTGGTAGTAGAGGGGTAGTAGGGTAGTGGGGTAGTAGGGTAGTAGGGTAGTGGGGTAGTGGGGTAGTAGAGGGGTAGTGGGGTAGTGGGGTAGTAGAGGGGTAGTGGGGTAGTAGGGTAGTAGAGGGGTAATAGGGTATTAGGGTAGAAGAGGGTTAGTAAGGTAGTAGGGTAGTGGGGTAGTAGAGGGGTAGTAGGGTAGTGGGGTAGTAGGGTAGTGGGGTAGTAGAGGGGTAGTAGGATAGAGGGGTAGTAGAGGGGTGGGGTAGAGGGATAGAGGAGTAGTAGAGGGGTAGAGGGGTAGTAGGGTAGTGGGGTAGTAGAGGGGTAGTAGGGTAGTGGGGCAGTAGGGTAGTGGGGTAGTAGAGGGGTAGTAGGAGAGCAGGGTAGAAGGGTAGTAGAGGGGTGGGTAGAGGGGTAGTAGAGGGGTAGAGGGGTAATAGGGTAGTAGGGTAGTGGGGTAGTAGGGTAGTAGGGGGTAGAGGGGTAGTGGGGTATTAGGGGTAGTAGGGTAGTGGGGTAGTGGGATAGTAGAGGGGTAGTTGGGTAGTAGGGTATTAGAGGGGTAGTAGAGGGGTAGTGGGGTAGTAGGGTAGTGGGGTAGTAGAGGGGTAGTAGGGTAGTAGAGGGGTAGTGGGTCAGTAGGGTAGTAGGGTAGTGGGGTAGTAGAGGGGTGGGGTAGAGGGGTAGTAGAGGGATAGAGGGGTAGTACGGTAGTGGGGTAGTAGGGTAGTTGGGTAAAAGGGTAGTATGGGGTAGTGGGGTAGTGGAGTAGTGGGCTAATAGGGTAGTAGCGTAGTGGGGTAGTACGGTAGTAGGGTTGTGGGGTAGAGTGGTAGTAGAGGGGTAGAGGGGTAGTGGGGTAGTGGGGTAGTAGAGGGGTAGAGGGGTAGTAGATTGGTAGTCGGGTCGTAGAGGGGTAGTAGGATAGTAGGGTAGTGGGGTAGTAGAGGGGTAGTAGAGGGGTAGTAGAGGGGTAGTGGGGTAGTGGGGTAGGAGAGGGTTAGTGGGGTAGTGGGGTAGTAGGATAGTAGAGGGATAGTAGAGGGGTAGTAGATGGGTAGTAAAGGGGTAGTGGGGTAGTAGTGGGGCAGTAGAGGGGTAGTAGGGTAGTGCAGTAGTAGAGGGGTAGTAGGGTATTGGGGTAGTAGGGTAGTGGGGTAGTAGAGGGGTAGTAGGGTAGTGGGGCAGTGGGGTAGTAGAGGGGTAGTAGAGGGGTAGTGGGGTAGTAGAGGGTTAGTTGGGTAGTGGGGTAGTAGGGAAGTAGAGGGGTAGTAGATGGGTAGTAGAGGGGTAGTGGGGTAGTAGTAGGGCAGTAGAGCGGTAGTAGAGGGGTAGTGGGGTCATAGAGGTGTAGTCGGGTAGTGGGGTAGTAGGGTAGTGGGGTAGTAGGGTAGTAGGGTAGTAGTGGGGTAGTAGAGGGGTAGTAGGGTAGAATGGTAGTGCGGTAGTAGAGGGGTAGTAGGGTAGTGGGGTAGTGGGGTAGTAGGGTAGTGGGGTAGTAGAGGGGTAGTTGGGTAGAGGGGTAGTAGAGGGGTGGGGTAGAGTGGTGGTAGGGTAGTAGGATAGTGTGGTAGTAGGATAGTAGGGGGTAGTGGAGTAGTAGGGGTAGTGGGGTAGTAGAGGGGTAGTAGGGAAGTGGGGTAGTAGAGGGGAAGTAGGGTAGTAGAGGGGTAGTGGGTCAGTAGGGTATTAGGGTAGTGGGGTAGTAGAGGGGTGGGGTAGAGGGGTAGTAGAGGGATAGAGGGGTAGTACGGTAGTGGGGTAGTAGGGTAGTAGGGTAAAAGGGTAGTATGGGGTAGTGGGGTAGTGGAGTAGTGGGCTAATAGGGTAGTAGCGTAGTGGGGTAGTACGGTAGTAGGGTTGTGGGGTAGAGTGGTAGTAGAGGGGTAGAGGGGTAGTGGGGTAGTGGGGTAGTAGAGGGGTAGAGGGGTAGTAGATTGGTAGTCGGGTCGTGGAGGGGTAGTAGGGTAGTAGGGTAGTGGGGTAGGTAGAGGGGTAGTAGAGGGGTAGTGGGGTAGTGGGGTAGTAGAGGGTTAGTGGTGTAGTGGGGTAGTAGGATAGTAGAGGGGTAGTAGATGGGTAGTAAAGGGGTAGTGGGGTGGTAGTGGGGCAGTAGAGGGGTAGTAGGGTAGTGCGGTAGTAGAGGGGTAGTAGGGTATTGGGGTAGTAGGGTAGTGGGGTAGTAGAGGGGTAGTAGGGTAGTGGGGCAGTGGGGTTGTAGAGGGGTAGTAGAGAGGTAGTGGGGTAGTAGAGGGTTAGTGGGGTAGTAGGGAAGTAGAGGGGTAGTAGATGGGTAGTAGAGGGATAGTGGGGTAGTAGTAGGGCAGTAGAGGGGTACTAGAGGGGTAGTGGGGTCATAGAGGTGTAGTAGGGTAGTGGGGTAGTAGGGTAGTGGGGTAGTAGGGTAGTAGGGTAGTAGTGGGGTAGTAGAGGGGTAGTAGGGTAGAATGGTAGTGCGGTAGTAGAGGGATAGTAGGGTAGTGGGGTAGTGGGCTAGTAGAGGGGTAGTGGGTTAGTAAAGGTGTAGAGGTTTAGTAGTGGGGTAGTAGAGGGGTAGTGGAGGGGTTGTGGGGTAGTAGAGGGTTAGTAGGGTAGTGGGGTAGTAGGGTAGTGGGTAGTTGGGGTAGTGGGTAGTAGGGTAGTGGTGTGGGGGGTAGTAGAGGGGTAGTTGGGTAGAGGGGTAGTAGAGGGGTGGGGTAGAGGGTAGTAGGGGAGGGATAGTGTGGTAGTAGGGTAGTAGGGGGTAGTGGAGTAGTAGGGGGTAGTGGGGTAGTAGAGGGTAAGTAAGATAGGCAGAGGTAGTAGGGTAGTAGAGGGGTAGTAGAGGGGTAGTGGGGTAGTAGTGGGGTGATAGAGGGGTAGTGGGGTAGTAGGGTAGTAGGGGGGGGGTAGTGGGGAGTAGAGGGGTAGTCGGGTAGTAGGGTAGTAGAGGGGTAGTAGGGTAGTGAGGTAGTAGAGGGAAAGTAAGGTAGTAGGGTAGTGGGGTAGTAGAGGGGTAGTAGGGTAGTGGGGTAGTAGGGTAGTGGGGTAGTAGAGGGGTAGTAGGGTAAAGGGGTAGTAGAGGGGTGGGGTAGAGGGGTAGAGGAGTAGTAGAGGTGTATAGTGGTAGTAGGGTAGTGGGGTAGTAGAGGTGTAGTAGGGTAGTGGGGTAGTAGGGTAGTAGGGTAGTGGTGTAGTAGAGGGTTAGTTGGATAGCAGGCTATAAGAGTAGTAGAGGGGTGGGGTAGAGGGGTAGTAGGGGGTAGAGGGGTGGTAGGGTAGTAGGGTAGTGGGGTAGTAGGGTAGTATAGGGTAGAGGGGTAGTGGGGGTATTAGGGGGTAGTAGGATAGTAGGGTAGTAGAGGGGTAGGAAGGTAGTAGGGTAGTGGGGTAGTAGAGTGGTGATAGAGGGGTAGTGGGGTAGTAGGGTAGCAGAAGGGTAGTGGGGTAGTGGGGTAGTAGAGAGGTAGTAGAGGGGTAGTTGGGTAGTAGGGTAGTGGAGGGGTAGTAGGGTAGTAGAGGGGTAGTAAGGTAGTAGGGTAGTGGGTAGTTGTAGTAGAGGGGTAGTAGGGTAGTGGGGTAGTAGGGTAGTAGAGGGGTAGTGGAGTAGAAGGGTAGTAGAGGGGTAGTAGGGTAGTAGAGTAGTAGAGGGATAGTAAGGAAGTAGGGTAGTGGGGTAGTAGAGTCGTAGTAGGGTAGTAGGGTAGTGGGGTAGTAGGGTAGTGGGGTAGTAGAGGGGTAGTAGGGTAGCGGGGTAGTAGAGGGGTGGGGTAGAGGGGTAGAGGAGTAGTAGATGGGTAGAGGGGTAGTAGGGTAGTGGGGTAGTAGGGTAGTAGGGTAGTGGGGTAGTAGGGTAATAGGGTAGTGGGTTAGTAGAGCGGTAGTAGGATAGCAGGGTAGAAGGGTAGTAGAGGGGTAGAGGGTTAGTAGGGTAGTAGGGTAGTGGGGTAGTAGGGTAGTAGGGGGTAGAAAGTTAGTGTGGTATTAGGGGGTAGTAGGGTAGTGGGGTAGAGGGGTAGTAGGGTTGTAGGGTAGTGGGGTAGTAGAGGGGTAGTAGGGTAGCAGGGTAGTGAGTCAGTAGGGTAGTAGGGTAGTGGGGTAGTAGAGGGGTGGCGTAGAGGGGTAGTAGAGGTATAGAGGGGTAGTATGGTAGTGGGGTAGTGGGGTAGTAGGGTAGTAGGGTAAAAGGGTAGTATGGGGTAGTGGGGTAGTGGAGAAGTGGGCTATTAGGGTAGTAGGGTAGTGGGGTAGTAGGGTAGTAGGGTTGTGGGGTAGAGTGGTAGTAGAGGGGTAGAGGGGTAGTGGGGTAGTGGAGTAGTAGAGGGGTAGAGGGGTAGTAGAGGGGTAGTGGGGTAGTAGAGGGGTAGTGGGTAGTGGGGTAGTAGAGGGGAAGTAGGATAGTGGGGTAGTAGAGAGGTAGTAGGATAGTAGGATAGTGGGATAGTAGAGGGGTAGTTGAGGGGTAGTGGGGTTGTAGAGGGTTAGTGGGGTAGTAGGGTAGTAGAGGGGTAGTAGATGGGTAGTAGAGGGGTAGTGGGGTAGAAGTGGGGTCATAGAGGTGTAGTAGGGTAGTGGGGTAGTAGGGTAGTGGGGTAGTAGGGTAGTAGGGTAGTAGTAGGGTAGTAGAGGGGTAGTAGGGTAGTAGGGTAGTAGGGTAGTGCGGTAGTAGAGGGGTAGTAGGGTAGTGGGGTAGTGGGCTAGTAGAGGGGTAGTGGGGTAGTAAAGGTGTAGAGGGGTAGTAGAGGGGTAGTGGGGTAGTAGAGGGGTACTAGAGGGGTAGTAGGGTAGCAGAGGGGTAGTGGGGCAGTAGAGGGGTAGTAGGGTATTAGGGCAGTGTGGTAGTAGAGGGGTAGTAGGGTAGGGGGGTAGTAGAGGGGTAGTACGGTAGTAGGGTAGTGGGGTAGTAGAGGGGTAGTTGGGT
Organism: Triturus cristatus; assembly: GCF_964204655.1. Taxonomy (NCBI): domain Eukaryota; kingdom Metazoa; phylum Chordata; class Amphibia; order Caudata; family Salamandridae; genus Triturus; species Triturus cristatus. Next base: position 21,471 of record NW_028187256.1, on the reverse strand, counting down.
AAAGGGGTAGTAGACAGGTGGGGTAGAGGGGTAGTAGGGTAGTAGGGTAGTGGGGTAGTAGAGGGGTAGTAAGGTAGTGGGGTAGTAGAGGGGTAGTAGGGTAGTAGGGTAGTGGGGTAGTAGGGAAGTAGGGCAGAGTGGTAGTAGTGGTAGTAGAGGGGTAGTAGGGTAGAAGGGTAGTGGGGTAATGGTGTAGTAGAGGGGTAGTAGAGGGGTAGTGGGGTAGTAGAGGGGTGATAGAGGGGTAGTGCAGTAGTAGAGTAGTAGAGGGGTAGTGGGGTAGTGGGGTAGTGGGGTAGTAGAGGGGTAGTGGGGTAGTAGGGTAGTAGAGGGGTAGTAGGGTAGTAGGGTAGTAGAGGGATAGTAAGGTAGTAGGGTAGTGGGGTAGTAGAGGGGTTAGTAGGCTAGTAGGCTAGTGGGATAGTAGGGTAGTGGGGTAGTAGAGGGGTAGTAGGGTAGAGGGGAAGTAGAGGGGTGGGGGTAGAGGGGTAGAGGAGTAGTAGAGGGGTAGAGGGGTTGTAGGGTAGTGGGGTAGTGGGGTAGTGGAGTAGTGGGGTAGTAGGGTAGTAGAGGGGTAGTAGATGGGTAGTAGAGGGGTAGTGGGGTAGTAGTGGGGCAGTAGAGGGGTAGTAGGTTAGTGTGGTAGTAGAGGGGTAGTAGGGTAGTGGGGTAGTAGGGCAGTTGTGGGGTAGTAGAGGGGTAGTGGGGTCATAGAGGTGTAGTGGGCTAGTAGGGTAGTGGGTAGTAGAGTAGTAGGGTAGTAGTGGGGTAGTAGAGGGGTAGTAGGGTAGTAGGGTAGGGGGGTAGTAGAGGGGTAGTTGTGTAGAGGGGTAGTAGACAGTTGGGGTAGAGGGGTAGTAGGGTAGTAGGGTAGTAGTGGGTAGTGGAGTAGTAGGGGGTAGTGGCGTACTAGAGAGGTAGTAGGGACGTGGGGTAGAGGGATAATAGAGGTGTTGATAGGTAGAAGGGTAGAGGGGTAGAGGGGTAGTAGGGTAGTAGGTTAGTGGGGTAGTAGAGGAGTAGTAAGGTAGTGGGGTAGTAGAGGAGTAGTAAGGTAGTAGGGTTGTGGGGTAGTAGGAAAGTAGGGCAGAGTGGTAGTAGTGGTGGTAGAGGGGTAGTAGGGTAGAAGGGTAGTGGGGTAGTGGGGTAGTAGAGGGGTATAAGAGGGGTAGTGGGGTAGTAGAGGGGTGATAGAGGGGTAGTGCAGTAGTAGGGTAGTAGAGAGGTAGTGGGGTAGTGGGGTAGTAGAAGCGTAGTGGGGTAGTAGGGTAGTAGAGGGGTAGTAGGGTAATAGGGTAGTAGAGGGATAGTAAGGTAGTAGGGTAGTGGGGTAGTAGAGGGGTAGTAGGCTAGTAGGGTAGTGGGATAGTAGGGCAGTGGGGTAGTAAGGTAGTAGAGGGGTAGTAGATGGGTAGTAGAGGGGTAGTGGGGTAGTAGTGGGGCAGTAGAGGGGTAGTAGGTTAGTGTGGTAGTAGAGGGGTAGTAGGGTAGTGGGGTAGTAGGGCAGTAGTGGGGTAGTAGAGGGGTAGTGGGGTCATAGAGGTGTAGTGGGGTAGTAGGGTAGTGGGGTAGTAGAGTAGTAGGGTAGTAGTGGGGTAGTAGAGGGGTAGTAGGGTAGTGGGGTAGTAGAGGGGTAGTTGGGTAGAGGGGTAGTAGACAGGTGGGGTAGAGGGGTAATAGGGTAGTAGGGTAGTAGTGGGTAGTGGAGTAGTAGGCGGTAGTGGCGTACTAGAGAGGTAGTAGGGACGTGGGGTAGTGGGGTAGTAGAGGGGTAGTAGGGGAGGGGGTAGAGGGGTAGTAGGGTAGTGGGATAGTAGATGGGTAGTAGGATAGGAGGGCAGTGGGGTAGTAGAGGGGTAGTAGGGAAGTAGGGTAGAGGGGTAATAGAGGGGTTGATAGGTAGAAGGGTAGAGGGGTAGAGGGGTAGTAGGGTAGTAGGTTAGTGGGGTAGTAGAGGGGTAGTAAGGCAGTGGGGTAGTAGAGGGTAGTAAGGTAGTAGGGTTGTGGGGTAGTAGGAAAGTAGGGCAGAGTGGTAGTAGTGGTGGTAGAGGGGTAGTAGGGTAGAAGGGTAGTGGGGTAGTGGGGTAGTAGAGGGGTAGTAGAGGGGTAGTGGGGTAGTAGAGGGGTGATAGAGGGGTACTGCAGTAGTAGGGTAGTAGAGGGGTAGTGGGGTAGTGGGGTAGTAGAGGGGTAGTGGGGTAGTAGGGTAGTAGATGGGTAGTAGGGTAATAGGGTAGTAGAGGGATAGTAAGGTAGTAGGGAAGTGGGGTAGTAGAGGGGTAGTAGGCTAGTAGGGTAGTGGGATAGTAGGGTAGTGGGGTAGTAGAGGGTTAGAAGGGTAGAGGGGAAGTAGAGGGGTGGGGATAGAGGGGTAGAGGAGTAGTAGAGGGGTAGTAGGGTAGTAGGGTAGTGGGTTAGTAGGGTAGTAAGGTAGTGGGGTAGTAGAGAGGTAGTAGGATAGCAGGGTAGAAGGGTAGTAGAGGTGTGGGGTAGAGAGGTAGTAGAGGGGTAGAGGGGTAGTAGGGTAGTGGGGTAGTAGGGTAGTAGGAGGTAGAGGGGTAGTGGGGTATTAGGGGGTAGTAGGGTAGTGAGGTAGTGGGGTAGTAGAGGGGTAGTGGGGTAGTAGGGTAGTGGGGTAGTAGAGGGGTATTAGGGAGCAGGGTAGTGGGTCAGAAGGGTAGTAGGGTAGTGGGGTAGTAGAAAGGTGGGGTAGAGGGGTAGTATGGTAGTGGGGTAGTAGGGTAGTGGGGTAGAAGAGTAGTATGGTAGTAGGGTTGTGGGGTAGAGGGGTAGTAGAGGGTAGTGGAGTAGTGGCGTAGTAGAGGGGTAGAGGGGATAGTGGAGGGTAGAGGGGTAGTAGAGGGGTAGTAGAGTAGTGGAGTAGTAGAAGGGTAGTAGGATAGTAGGGCAGTGGGGTAGTAGAGGGGTAGTAGAGGGGTAGTGGGGTAGTAGAGGGTTAGTGGGGTAGTGGGGTAGTAGGGTAGTAGAGGGGTAGTAGATGGGTAGAAGAGGGGTAGTGGGATAGTAAGGTGGTAGGGTAGAAGTGGGCTAGTAGAGGGGTAGCAGGGTAGTGGGGTAGTGGGCTAGTAGAGGGGTAGTAAAGGTGTATAGTTGTAGTAGAGGGTTAATAGAGGGGTAGTGGCTTAGTAGGGGGTACTAGAGGGGAAGTAGGGTAGTAGAGTGGTAGTAGGGTAGTGGGGTAGTAGAGGGGTAGTAGAGGGGTAGTGGGGTAGTAGGGTAGTAGGGGGTAGTAGGATAGTAGGGTAGTAGAGGGGTAGTAAGGTAGTAGTGTAGTGGGGTAGTAGAGGGGTAGTGGGGTAGTGGGGTAGTAGAGGGGTAGTAGAGGGGTAGTGGGGTGGTAGAGGGGTGACAGAGGGGTAGTGGGGTAGGAGGGTAGCAGAGGGGTAGTGGGATAGTGGGGTAGTAGAGGGGTATTGGGGTAGTAGGGTAGTAGAGGGGTAGTAAGGTAATAGGGTAGTGGGTAGTGTCAGTAGAGGGGTAGTAGGGTAGTAGGGTAGTGGGGTAGTAGGGTAGTGGGGTAGTAGAGGGGCAGTGGGGTAGTAGAGGGGTAGTAGAGGGGTAGTGGGGTAGTAGGGTAGTAGAGGGGTAGTGGGGTAGTAGGGTAGTAGAGGGGTAGTGTGGTCATAGAGTTGTAGTAGGTTAGTGGGGTAGTAAGGTAGTGGGGTAGTAGGGTAGTAGGGTAGTAGTGGGGTAGTAGAGGGGTAGTAGGGTAGTAGGGTAGTGCGGTAGTAGATGGGTAGTAGGGTAGTGGGGAAGTGGGCTAGTAGAGGGGTAGTGGGGTAGTAGAGGGGTACTAGAGGGGTAGTAGGGTAGCAGAGGGGTAGTGGGGCAGTAGAGGGGTAGTAGGGTATTAGGGCAGTGTGGTAGTAGAGGGGTAGTAGGGTAGTAGAGTAGGGGGGTAGTAGAGGGGTAGTAGGGTAGTAGGGTAGTGGGGTAGTAGAGGGGTAGTTGGGTAGAGGGGCAGTAGACAGGTGTAGTAGACCGGTGTAGTGGGGTTGTAAAGGGGTAGTAGGGTAGTAAAGGGGTAGTAATGTAATAGGGTAGTGGTAGTAGAGGGGTAGTAGGGTAGTAGGGTAGTAGGGTAGTGGGGTAGTGGGGTAGTAGAGGGGCAGTGGGGTAGTGGGGTAGTAGAGGGGTAGTAGAGGGGTAGTGGGGTAGTAGAGGGGTGATAGAGGGGTATTGGGGTAGTAGGGTAGAAGAGGGGTAGTGGGGTAGTTGGGTAGTAGAGGGGTAGTAGGGTAGTAGAGGGGTAGTAGGGTAATAGGGTAGTAGAGGGATAGTAACGTCGTAGGGTAGTGGGGTAGTAGAGGGGTTGTAGGGTAGTAGGTTAGTGGGGTAGTAGGGTAGTGGGTTAATAGAGGGGTAGTAGGGTAGAGGGGTAGTAGAGGGGTCGGGTAGAGGGGTAGAGGAGTAGTAGAGGGGTAGAGGGGTAGTAGGGTAGTAGGATAGTAGAGGGGTTGTAGGGTAGTAGGGTAGTGGGGTAGTAGGGTAGTGGGGTAGTAGAGGGGTAGATAGGTAGAAGGGTAGAGGGGTGGAGGGGTAGTACGGTAGTAGGGTAGTGGGGTAGTAGAGGGGTAGTAGGATAGTAGGGTAGTGGGGTAGTAGAGGGGTAGTGGGGTAGTGGGGTAGTAGAGGGTAGTAGAGGGGTAGTGGGGTAGTAGAGGGGTGATAGAGGGGTAGTGGGGTAGGAGGGTAGCAGAGGGGTAGTGGGGTAGTGGGGTAGTAGAGGGGTAGTAGAGGGGTATTGGGGTAGTAGGGTAGTGGGGTAGTAGAGGGGTAGTAAGGTAGTAGGGTTGTGGGGTAGTAGGAAAGTAGGGCAGAGTGGTAGTAGTGGTGGTAGAGGGGTAGTAGGGTAGAAGGGTAGTGGGGTAGTGGGGTAGTAGAGGGGTAGTAGAGGGGTAGTGGGGTAGTAGAGGGGTGATAGAGAGGTAGTGCAGTAGTAGAGTAGTAGAGGGGTAGTGGGGTAGTGGGGTAGTAGAGGGGTAGTGGGGTAGTAGAGTAGTAGAGGGGTAGTAGGGTAATAGGGTAGTAGAGGGATAGTAAGGTAGTAGGGTAGTGGGGTAGTAGAGGGGTAGTAGGCTAGTAGGGTAGTGGGATAGTAGGGTAGTGGGGTAGTAGGGTAGAGGGGAAGTAGAGGGGTGGGATAGAGGGGTAGAGGAGTAGTAGATGGGTAGTAGGGTAGTAGGGTAGTGGGGTAGTAGGGTAGTAGGGTAGTGGGGTAGTAGAGAGGTAGTAGGATAGCAGGGTAGAAGGGTAGTAGCGGTGTGGGATAGAGAGGTAGTATAGGGGTAGTAGGGTAGTGGGGAGTAGGGTAGTAGGGGGTAGAGGGGTAGTGGGGTATTAGAGGGGTAGTGGGGTAGTAGGGTAGTGGGGTAGTAGAGGGGTAGTAGGGGAGCAGGGTAGTGGTCAGGCGGTAGTAGGGTAGTGGGTGAGAAGGTGGGGTAGAGGGGTAGTACGGTATATGGGGTAGTGGGGTAGTAGGGTAGTAGGGTAGAAGAGTAGTATGGTAGTAGGGTTGGGGGGTAGAGGGTAGTAGAGGGGTAGTGGAGTAGTGGGGTAGTAGAGGGGTAGAGGGGTGTAGAGGGTAGTGGGGTAGTGAGAGTAGAGTAGTGGAGTAGTAGAGAGGTAGTAGGATAGTAGGGCAGTGGGGTAGTAGAGGGGTAGTGGGGTAGTAAAGGGGTAGTGGGGTAGTGGGGTAGTAGGGTAGTAGAGGGGTAGTAGATGGGTAGAAGAGGGGTAGTGGGATAGTAGGGTAGTAGGGTAGAAGTGGGCTAGTAGAGGGGTAGCAGGGTAGTGGGGTGGTGGGCTAGTAGAGGGGTAGTGGGGTAGTAAAGGTGTAGAGTGGTAGTAGAGGGGTAATAGAGGGGTAGTGGGTTAGTAGAGGGGTACTAGAGGGGAAGTAGGGTAGTAGAGTGGTAGTGGGGTAGTGGGGTAGTAGAGGGATAGTAGAGGGGTAGTGGGGTAGTAGGGTAGTAGGGGGTAGGAGGATAGTAGGGTAGTAGAGGGGTAGTAAGGTAGTAGTGTAGTGGGATAGTAGAGGGGTAGTGGGGTAGTGGGGTTGTAGAGGGGTAGTAGAGGGGTAGTGGGGTGGTAGAGGGGTGATAGAGGGGTAGTTGGGTAGGAGTGTAGCAGAGGGGTAGTGGGGTAGTGGGGTAGTTGAGGGGTAGTAGAAGGGTATTGGGGTAGTAGGGTAGTAGAGGGGTAGTAGGGTAGTAGAGCGGTAGTAAGGTAATAGGTTAGTGGGTAGTGGTAGTAGAGGGGTAGTAGGGTAGTAGGGTAGTGGGGTAGTAGGGTAGTGGGGTAGTGGGGTAGCAGAGGGGCAGTGGGGTAGTAGAGGGGTAGTAGAGGGGTAGTGGGGTAGTAGAGGGGTGATAGATGGGTAGTGGGGTAGTAGTGTAGTAGAGGGGTAGTGGGGTAGTAGGGTAGTAGAGGGGTAGTGGGGTCATAGAGGTGTAGTAGGGTAGTGGGGTAGTAGGGTAGTGTGGTAGTAGGGTAGTAGGGTAGTAGTGGGGTAGTAGAGGGGTAGTAGGGTAGTAGGGTAGTGCGGTAGTAGACGGGTAGTAGGGTAGTGGGGAAGTGGGCTAGTAGAGGGGTAGTGGGGTAGTAGAGGGGTACTAGAGGGGTAATAGGGTAGCAGAGGGGTAGTGGGGCAGTAGAGGGGTAGTAGGGTATTAGGGCAGTGTGGTAGTAGAGGGGTAGTAGGGTAGTAGAGTAGGGGGTAGTAGAGGGTAGTAGGGTAGTAGGGTAGTGGGGTAGTAGAGGGGTAGTTGGGTAGAGGGGTAGTAGACAGGTGGGGTAGAGGGGTAGTAGGGTAGTGGGGTACTAGGGTAGTATGGTAGTGGGGTAGTAGGGTAGTAGTGGGTAGTGGAGTAGTAGGGGGTAGTGGCGTAGTAGAGAGGTAGTAGGGAAGTGGGGTAGTGGGGTAGTAGAGGGGTAGTAGGGTAGGGGGGTAGAGGGGTAGTAGGGTAGTGGGATAGTAGATGGGTAGTAGGCTAGGAGGGCAGTGGGGTAGTAGAGGGGTAGTAGGGAAGTAGGGTAGAGGGGTAATAGAGGGGTAGATAGGTAGAAGGGTAGAGGGGTAGAGGGGTAGTACGGTAGTAGGGTAGTGGGGTAGTAGAGGGGTAGTAGGGTAGTAGGGTAGTGGGGTTGTAGGGAAGTAGGGCAGAGTGGTAGTAGTGGTAGTAGAGGGGGTAGTAGGGTAGAAGGGTAGTGGGGTAGTGGGGTAGTAGAGGGGTAGTAGAGGGGTAGTGGGGTAGTAGAGGGGTGATAGAGGGGTAGTGCAGTAGTAGGGTACTAGAGGGGTAGTGGGGTAGTGGGTAGTAGAGGGGTAGTGGGGCAGTAGGGTAGTAGAGGGGTAGTAGGGTAGTAGGGTAGTAGAGGGATAGTAAGGTGGTAGGGTAGTGGGGTAGTAGAGGGGTAGTAGGCTAGTAGGGTAGTGGGATAGTAGGGTAGTGGGGTAGTAGAGGGGTAGTAGGGTAGAGGGGAAGTAGAGGGGTGGGGTAGAGGGTAGAGGAGTAGTAGAGGGGTAGAGGGGTAGTAGGGTAGTAGGGTAGTGGGGTAGTAGAGGGGTAGTAGGATAGTAGGGTAGTGGGGTAGTAGGGTAATAGGGTAGTGGGGTAGTAGAGAGGTAGTAGGATAGCAGGGTAGAAGGGTAGTAGAGGTGTGGGGTAGAGTGGTAGTAGAGGGGTAGAGAGGTAGTAGAGGGGTAGAGGGGTAGTAGGGTAGTAGGGTAGTAGGGTAGTGGGGTAGTAGGGTAGTAGGGGGTAGAGGGGTAGTGGGGTTTTAGGGGGTAGTAGGGTAGTGGGGTAATGGGGTAGTAGAGGGGTAGTGGGGTAGTAGGGTAGTGTGGTAGTAGAGGGGTAGTGGGGTAGTAGGGTAGTGGGGTAGTAGAGGGGTAGTAGGGGAGCAGGGTAGTGGGTCACTAGGGTAGTAGGGTAGTGGGGTAGTGGGGTAGTAGAGGGGTAGTGGAGTAGTGGGGTAGTAGAGGGGTAGAGGGGTAGTGGAGGGTAGTAGGGTAGTAGAGGGGTAGTAGAGTAGTGGGGTAGTAGAGGGGTAGTAGGATAGTAGGGTAGGGGGTAGTAGAGGGGTAGTGGGGTGGTAGAGGGTTAGTGGGGTAGTGGGGTAGTATGGTAGTAGAGGGGTAGTAGATGGGTAGTAGAGGGGTAGTGGGGTAGTAGTGGGGCGGTAGAGGGGTAGTAGGGTAGTGCGGTAGTAGAGGGGTAGTAGGGTAGTGGGGTAGTAGGGTAGTAGAGGGGTAGTAGGGTAGTGGGGTAGTGGGGTAGTAGATGGGTAGTAGAAGGGTAGTGGGGTAGTAGAGGGTTAGTGGGGTAGTGGGATAGTAGGGTAGTAGAGGGGTAGTAGATGTGTAGTAGAGGGGTAGGGGGTAGTAGTGGGGCAGTAGAGGGGTAGTAGGGTAGTAGGGTAGTGCGGTAGTAGAGAGGTAGTAGGGTAGTGGGGTAGTAGGGTAGTGGGGTAGTAGGACAGTAGTGGGGTAGTTGAGGGGTAGTGGGGTCATAGAGGTGTAGTAGGGTAGTGGTGTATTAGGGTAGTGGGGTAATAGGGTAGTAGGGTAGTAGTGGGCTCGTAGAGGGGTAGTAGGATAGTAGGGTAGTGGGGTAGTAGGGTAGTGGGGTAGTGGGGTAGTAGAGGGGCAGTGGGGTATTAGAGGGGTAGTAGAGGGGTAGTAGAGGGGTAGTGGGGTAGTAGAGGGCTGATAGATGGGTAGTGGGGTAGTAGTGTAGTAGAGGGGTAGTGGGGTAGTAGGGTAGTAGAGGGGTAGTGGGGTCATAGAGGTGTAGTAGGGTAGTGGGGTAGTAGGGTAGTGTGGTAGTAGGGTAGTGGGGTAGTAGGGTAGTGTGGTAGTAGGGTAGTAGGGTAGTAGTGGTGTAGTAGAGGGGTAGTAGGGTAGTAGGGTAGTGCGGTAGTAGACGGGTAGTAAGGTAGTGGGGAAGTGGGCTAGTAGAGGGGTAGTGGGGTAGTAGAGGGGTACTAGAGGGGTAAGAGGGTAGCAGAGGGGTAGTGGGGCAGTAGAGGGGTAGTAGGGTATTAGGGCAGTGTGGTAGTAGTGGGGTAGTAGGGTAGTAGAGTAGGGGGTAGTAGAGGGATAGTAGGGTAGTAGGGTAGTGGGGTAGTAGAGGGGTAGTAGGGTAGTAGGGTAGTGGGGTACTAGGGTAGTATGGTAGTGGGGTAGTAGGGTAGTAGTGGGTAGTGGAGTAGTAGGGGGTAGTGGCGTAGTAGAGAGGTAGTAGGGAAGTGGGGTAGTGGGGTAGTAGAGGGGTAGTAGGCTAGGAGGGCAGTGGGGTAGCAGAGGGGTAGTAGGGAAGTAGGGTAGAGGGGTAATAGAGGGGTAGATAGGTAGAAGGGTAGAGGGGTAGTACGGTAGTAGGGTAGTGGGGTAGTAGAGGGGTAGTAGGGTAGTAGGGTAGTGGGGTAGTAGGGAAGTAGGGCAGAGTGGTAGTAGTGGTAGTAGAGGGGTAGTAGGGTAGAAGGGTAGTGGGGTAGTGGGGTAGTAGAGGGGTAGTAGAGGGGTAGTGGGGTAGTAGAGGGGTGATAGAGGGGTAGTGCAGTAGTAGGGTACTAGAGGGGTAGTGGGGTAGTGGGTAGTAGAGGTGTAGTGGGGCAGTAGGGTAGTAGAGGGGTAGTAGGGTAGTAGGGCAGTAGAGGGATAGTAAGGTAGTAGGGTAGTGGGGTAGTAGAGGGGTAGTAGGCTAGTAGGGTAGTGGGATAGTAGGGTAGTGGGGTAGTAGAGGGGTAGTAGGGTAGAGGGGAAGTAGAGGGGTGGGGTAGAGGGGTAGAGGAGTAGTAGAGGGGTAGAGGGTAGTAGGGTAGTAGGGTAGTGGGGTAGTAGAGGGGTAGTAGGATAGTAGGGTAGTGGGGTAGTAGGGTAATAGGGTAGTGGGGTAGTAGAGAGGTAGTAGGATAGCAGGGTAGAAGGGTAGTAGAGGTGTGGGGTAGAGTGGTAGTAGAGGGGTAGAGAGGTAGTAGAGGGGTAGAGGGGTAGTAGGGTAGTAGGGTAGTAGGGTAGTGGGGTAGTAGGGTAGTAGGGGGTAGAGGGGTAGTGGGGTTTTAGGGGGTAGTAGGGTAGTGGGGTAATGGGGTAGTAGAGGCGGGTGGGGTAGTAGGGTAGTGTGGTAGTAGAGGGTAGTGGGGTAGTAGGGTAGTGGGGTAGTAGAGGGGTAGTAGGGGAGCAGGGTAGTGGGTCAGTAGGGTAGTAGGGTAGTGGGGTAGTGGGGTAGTAGAGGGGTAGTGGAGTAGTGGGGTAGTAGAGGGGTAGAGGGGGTAGTGGAGGGTAGTGGGGTAGTAGAGGGGTAGTAGGGTAGGGGGTAGTAGAGGGGTAGTGGGGTAGTAGAGGGTTAGTGGGGTAGTGGGGTAGTATGGTAGTAGAGGGGTAGTAGATGGGTAGTAGAGGGGTAGTGGGGTAGTAGTGGGGCGGTAGAGGGGTAGTAGGGTAGTGCGGTAGTAGAGGGGTAGTAGGGTAGTGGGGTAGTAGGGCAGTAGAGGGGTAGTAGGGTAGTGGGTAGTGGGGTAGTAGATGGGTAGTAGAAGGGTAGTGGGGTAGTAGAGGGTTAGTGGGGTAGTGGGATAGTAGGGTAGTAGAGGGGTAGTAGATGTGTAGTAGAGGGGTAGGGGTAGTAGTGGGGCAGTAGAGGGGTAGTAGGGTAGTAGGGTAGTGCGGTAGTAGAGAGGTAGTAGGGTAGTAGGGTAGTAGGGTAGTGGGGTAGTAGGACAGTAGTGGGGTAGTTGAGGGGTAGTGGGGTCATAGAGGTGTAGTAGGGTAGTGGTGTATTAGGGTAGTGGGGTAGTAGGGTAGTAGGGTAGTAGTGGGCTAGTAGAGGGGTAGTAGGATAGTAGGGTAGTGGGGTAGTAGGGTAGTGGGGTAGTGGGGTAGTAGAGGGGCAGTGGGGTATTAGAGGGGTAGTAGAGGGGTAGTGGGGTAGTAGAGGGCTGATAGATGGGTAGTGGGGTAGTAGTGTAGTAGAGGGGTAGTGGGGTAGTGGGGTAGTAGGGTAGTAGAGGGGTAGTGGGGTCATAGAGGTGTAGTAGGGTAGTGGGGTAGTAGGGTAGTGTGGTAGTAGGGTAGTGGGGTAGTAGGGTAGTGTGGTAGTAGGGTAGTAGGGTAGTAGTGGGGTAGTAGGGTAGTAGGGTAGTGCGGTAGTAGACGGGTAGTAAGGTAGTGGGGAAGTGGGCTAGTAGAGGGGTAGTGGGGTAGTAGAGGGGTACTAGAGGGGTAAGAGGGTAGCAGAGGGGTAGTGGGGCAGTAGAGGGGTAGTAGGGTATTAGGGCAGTGTGGTAGTAGAGGGGTAGTAGGGTAGTAGAGTAGGGGGTAGTAGAGGGATAGTAGGGTAGTAGGGTAGTGGGGTAGTAGAGGGGTAGTAGGGTAGTAGGGTAGTGGGGTACTAGGGTAGTATGGTAGTGGGGTAGTAGGGTAGTAGTGGGTAGTGGAGTAGTAGGGGGTAGTGGCGTAGTAGAGAGGTAGTAGGGAAGTGGGGTAGTGGGGTAGTAGAGGGGTAGTAGGCTAGGAGGGCAGTGGGGTAGTAGAGGGGTATTAGGGAAGTAGGGTAGAGGGGTAATAGAGGGGTAGATAGGTAGAAGGGTAGAGGGGTAGAGGGGTAGTACGGTAGTAGGGTAGTGGGGTAGTAGAGGGGTAGTAGGGTAGTAGGGTAGTGGGGTAGTAGGGAAGTAGGGCAGAGTGGTAGTAGTGGTAGTAGAGGGGTAGTAGGGTAGAAGGGTAGTGGGGTAGTGGGGTAGTAGAGGGGTAGTATAGGGGTAGTGGGGTAGTAGAGGGGTGATAGAGGGGTAGTGCAGTAGTAGGGTACTAGAGGGGTAGTGGGGTAGTGGGTAGTAGAGGGGTAGTGGGGCAGTAGGGTAGTAGAGGGGTAGTAGGGTAGTAGGGTAGTAGAGGGATAGTAAGGTAGTAGGGTAGTGGGGTAGTAGAGGGGTAGTAGGCTAGTAGGGTAGTGGGATAGTAGGGTAGTGGGGTAGTAGAGGGGTAGTAGGGTAGAGGGGAAGTAGAGGGGTGGGGTAGAGGGGTAGAGGAGTAGTAGAGGGGTAGAGGGGTAGTAGGGTAGTAGGGTAGTGGGGTAGTAGAGGGGTAGTAGGATAGTAGGGTAGTGGGGTAGTAGGGTAATAGGGTAGTGGGGTAGTAGAGAGGTAGTAGGATAGCAGGGTAGAAGGTTAGTAGAGGTGTGGGGTAGAGTGGTAGTAGAGGGTAGAGAGGTAGTAGAGGGGTAGAGGGGTAGTAGGGTAGTAGGGTAGTAGGGTAGTGGGGTAGTAGGGTAGTAGGGGGTAGAGGGGTAGTGGGGTTTTAGGGGGTAGTAGGGTAGTGGGGTAATGGGGTAGTAGAGGCGGGTGGGGTAGTAGGGTAGTGTGGTAGTAGAGGGGTAGTGGGGTAGTAGGGTAGTGGGGTAGTAGAGGGGTAGTAGGGGAGCAGGGTAGTGGGTCAGTAGGGTAGTAGGGTAGTGGGGTAGTAGAGGGGTAGTGGAGTAGTGGGGTAGTAGAGGGGTAGAGGGGTAGTGGAGGGTAGTGGGGTAGTAGAGGGGTAGTAGAGTAGTGGGGTAGTAGAGGGGTAGTAGGATAGTAGGGTAGGGGGTAGTAGAGGGGTAGTGGGGTAGTAGAGGGTTAGTGGGGTAGTGGGGTAGTATGGTAGTAGAGGGGTAGTAGATGGGTAGTAGAGGGGTAGTGGGGTAGAAGTGGGGCGGTAGAGGGGTAGTAGGGTAGTGCGGTAGTAGAGGGGTAGTAGGGTAGTGGGGTAGTAGGGTAGTAGAGGGGTAGTAGGGTAGTGGGGTAGTGGGGTAGTAGATGGGTAGTAGAAGGGTAGTGGGGTAGTAGAGGGTTAGTGGGGTAGTGGGATAGTAGGGTAGTAGAGGGGTAGTAGATGTGTAGTAGAGGGGTAGGGGGTAGTAGTGGGGCAGTAGAGGGGTAGTAGGGTAGTAGGGTAGTGCGGTAGTAGAGAGGTAGTAGGGTAGTGGGGTAGTAGGGTAGTGGGGTAGTAGGACAGTAGTGGGGTAGTTGAGGGGTAGTGGGGTCATAGAGGTGTAGTAGGGTAGTGGTGTATTAGGGTAGTGGGGTAGTAGGGTAGTAGGGTAGTAGTGGGCTAGTAGAGGGGTAGTAGGGCAGTAGGGTAGTGCGGAAGTAGAGGGGTAGCAGGGTAGTGGGGTAGTGGGCTAGTAGAGGGGTAGTGGGGTAGTAAAGGTGTAGAGGGGTAGTAGAGGGGTAATAGAGGGGTAGTGGGTTAGTAGAGGGGTACTAGAGGGGAAGTAGGGTAGTAGAGTGGTAGTAGGGTATTGGGGTAGTAGAGGGGTAGTAGATGGGTAGTGGGGTAGTAGGGTAGTAGGGAGTAGTAGGATAGTAGGGTAGTAGAGGAGTAGTAATAGGGTAGTGGGGTAGTAGAGGTGTAGTGGGGTAGTGGGGTAGTATTGGGGTACTAGAGGGGTAGTGGGGTAGTAGAGGGGTGATAGAGGGGTAGTTGGGTAGTAGGGTAGTAGAGGGTAGTAGGGTAGTAGAGGGGTAGTAAGGTAATAGGGTAGTGGGTAGTGGTAGTAGAGGGGTAGTAGGGTAGTAGGGTAGTGGGGTAGTAGGGTAGTGGGGTAGTGGGGTAGTAGAGGGGCAGTGGGGTAGTGGGGTAGTAGAGGGGTAGTAGGTTAGTGTGGTAGTAGAGGGGTAGTAGGGTAGTGGGGTAGTAGGGCAGTAGTGGGGTAGTAGAGGGGTAGTGGGGTCATAGAGGTGTAGTGGGGTAGTAGGGTAGTGGAGTAGTAGAGTAGTAGGGTAGTAGTGGGGTAGTAGAGGGGTAGTAGGGTAGTAGGGTAGTGGGGTAGAAGAGGGGTAGTTGGGTAGAGGGGTAGTAGACAGGTGGGGTAGAGGGGTAGTAGGGTAGTAGGGTAGTAGTGGGTAGTGGAGTAGTAGGGGGTAGTGGTGTACTAGAGAGGTAGTAGGGACGTGGGGTAGTGGGGTAGTAGAGGGGTAGTAGGGGAGGGGGGTAGAGGGGTAGTAGGGTAGTGGGATAGTAGATGGGTAGTAGGATAGGAGGGCAGTGGGGTAGTAGAGGGGTAGTAGGGAAGTAGGGTAGAGGGGTAATAGAGGGGTTGATAGGTAGAAGGGTAGAGGGGTAGAGGGGTAGTAGGGTAGTAGGTTAGTGGGGTAGTAGAGGGGTAGTAAGGTAGTGGGGTAGTAGAGGGGTAGTAAGGTAGTAGGGTTGTGGGGTAGTAGGAAAGTAGGGCAGAGTGGTAGTAGTGGTGGTAGAGGGGTAGTAGGGTAGAAGGGTAGTGGGGTAGTAGAGGGGTAGTGTAGGGGTAGTGGGGTAGTAGAGGGGTAGTGGGGTAGTAGAGGGTTAGTGGGGTAGTAGGGTAGTAGAGGGGTAGTAGGGTAATAGGGTAGTAGAGGGATAGTAAGGTAGTAGGGAAGTGGGGTAGTAGAGGGGAGTAGGCTAGTAGGGTAGTGGGATAGTAGGGTAGTGGGGTAGTAGAGGGTTAGAAGGGTAGAGGGGAAGTAGAGGGGTGGGATAGAGGGGTAGAGGAGTAGTAGAGGGGTAGTAGGGTAGTAGGGTAGTGGGTTAGTAGGGTAGTAAGGTAGTGGGGTAGTAGAGAGGTAGTAGGATAGCAGGGTAGAAGGGTAGTTGAGGTGTGGGGTAAGGGGGTAGTAGAGGGGAAGAGGGGTAGGAGGGTAGTGGGGTAGTAGGGTAGTAGGAGGTAGAGGGGTAGTGGGGTATTAGGGGGTAGTAGGGTAGTGAGGTAGTGGGGTAGTAGAGGGGTAGTGGGGTAGTAGGGTAGTGGGGTAGTAGAGGGGTATCAGGGGAGCAGGGTAGTGGGTCAGAAGAGTAGTAGGGTAGTGGGGTAGTAGAAAGGTGGGGTAGAGGGGTAGTACGGTAGTGGGGTAGTGGGGTAGTAGGGAAGTGGGGTAGAAGAGTAGTATGGTAGTAGGGTTGTGGGATAGAGGGGTAGTAGAGGGGTAGTGGAGTAGTGGCGTAGTAGAGGGGTAGAGGGGATAGTGGAGGGTAGAGGGGTAGTAGAGGGGTAGTAGAGTAGTGGAGTAGTAGAAGGGTAGTAGGATAGTAGGGCAGTGGGGTAGTAGAGGGGTAGTAGAGGGGTAGTGGGGTAGTAGAGGGTTAGTGGGGTAGTGGGGTAGTAGGGTAGTAGAGGGGTAGTAGATGGGTAGAAGAGGGGTAGTGGGATAGTAATGTGGTAGGGTAGAAGTGGGCTAGTAGAGGGGTAGCAGGGTAGTGGGGTAGTGGGCTAGTAGAGGGGTAGTAAAGGTGTAGAGTTGTAGTAGAGGGGTAATAGAGGGGTAGTGGCTTAGTAGAGGGGTACTAGAGGGGAAGTAGGGTAGTAGAGTGGTAGTGGGGTAGTAGAGGGGTAGTAGAGGGGTAGTGGGGTAGTAGGGTAGTAGGGGGTAGTAGGATAGTAGGGTAGTAGAGGGGTAGTAAGGTAGTAGTGTAGTGGGGTAGTAGAGGGGTAGTGGGGTAATGGGGTAGTAGAGGGGTAGTGGGGTGGTAGAGGGGTGATAGAGGGGTAGTGGGGTAGAAGGGTAGCAGAGGGGTAGTGGGGTAGTGGGGTAGTAGAGGGGTATTGGGGTAGTAGGGTAGTAGAGGGGTAGTAAGGTAATAGGGTAGTGGGTAGTGGTAGTAGAGGGGTAGTAGGGTAGTAGGGTAATGGGGTAGTAGGGTAGTGGGGTAGTGGGGTAGTAGAGGGGCAGTGGGGTAGTAGAGGGGTAGTAGAGGGGTAGTGGGGTAGTAGAGGGGTGATAGAGGGGTAGTGGGGTAGTAGGGTAGAAGAGGGGTATTGGGGTAGGAGGGTAGTAGAGGGGTAGTGGGGTCATAGAGTTGTAGTAGGTTAGTGGGGTAGTAGGGTAGTGGGGTAGTAGGGTAGTAGGGTAGTAGTGGGGTAGTATAGGGGTAGTAGGGTAGTGCGGTAGTGAATGGGTAGTAGGGTAGTGGGGAAGTGGGCTAGTAGAGGGGTAGTGGGGTAGTAGAGGGGTACTAGAGGGGTAGTAGGGTAGCAGAGGGGTAGTGGGGCAGTAGAGGGGTAGTAGGGTATTAGGGCAGTGTGGTAGTAGAGGGGTAGTAGGGTAGTAGAGTAGGGGTAGTAGAGGGGTAGTAGGGTAGTAGGGTAGTGGGGTAGTAGAGGGGTAGTTGGGTAGAGGGGTAGTAGACAGGTATAGTAGACAGGTGTAGTGGGGTTGTAAAGGGGTAGTAGGGTAGTAGAGGGGTAGTAAGGTAATAGGGTAGTGGTAGTAGAGGGGTAGTAGGGTAGTAGGGTAGTGGGGTAGTAGGGTAGTGGGGTAGTGGGGTAATAGAGGGGCAGTGGGGTAGTGGGGTAGTAGAGGGGTAGTGGGGTAGTAGAGGGGTGATAGAGGTGTATTGGGGTAGTAGGGTAGTAGAGGGGTAGTGGGGTAGTTGGGTAGTAGAGGGGTAGTAGGGTAGTAGAGGGGTAGTATGGTAATAGGGTAGTAGAGGGATAGTAACGTCGTAGGGTAGTGGGGTAGTAGAGGGGTAGTAGGGTAGTAGGTTAGTGGGGTAGTAGGGTAGTGGGTTAATAGAGGGGTAGTAGGCTAGAGGGGTAGTAGAGGGGTGGGGTAGAGGGGTAGATGAGTAGAAGAGGGGTAGAGGGGTAGAGGGGTAGTAGGGTAGTGGGATAGTAGAGGGGTTGTAGGGTAGTAGGGTAGTGGGGTAGTAGGGTAGTGGGGCAGTAGAGGGGTAGATAGGTAGAAGGGTAGAGGGGTAGTAGGGTAGTGGGGTAGTAGAGGGGTAGTAGGATAGTAGGGTATTGGGGTAGTAGAGGGGTAGTGGGGTAGTGGGGTAGTAGAGGGGTAGTAGAGGGGTAGTGGGGTAGTAGAGGGGTGATAGAGGGGTAGTGGGGTAGGAGGGTAGCAGAGGGGTAGTGGGGTAGTGGGGTAGTAGAGGGGTAGTAGAGGGGTATTGGGGTAGTAGGGTAGTGGGGTAGTAGAGGGGTAGTAAGGTAGTAGGGTTGTGGGGTAGTAGGAAAGTAGGGCAGAGTGGTAGTAGTGGTGGTAGAGGGGTAGTAGGGTAGAAGGGTAGTGGGGTAGTGGGGTAGTAGAGGGGTAGTAGAGGGGTAGTGGGGTAGTAGAGGGATGATAGAGGGGTAGTGCAGTAGTAGGGTAGTAGAGGGGTAGTGGGGTAGTGGGGTAGTAGAGGGGTAGTGGGGTAGTAGGGTAGTAGAGGGGTAGTAGGGTAATAGGGTAGTAGAGGGATAGTAAGGTAGTAGGGTAGTGGGGTAGTAGAGGGGTAGTAGGCTAGTAGGGTAGTGGGATAGTAGGGTAGTGGGGTAGTAGGGTAGAGGGGAAGTAGAGGGGTGGGATAGAGGGGTAGAGGAGTAGTGGAGGGGTAGTAGGGTAGTAGGGTAGTGGGGTAGTAGGGTAGTAGGGTAGTGGGGTAGTAGAGAGGTAATAGGATAGCAGGGTAGAAGGGTAGTAGCGGTGTGGGATAGAGAGGTAGTATAGGGGTAGAGGGGTAGTAGGGTAGTGGGGAGTAGGGTAGTAGGGGGTAGAGGGGTAGTGGGGTATTAGAGGGGTAGTGGGGTAGTAGGGTAGTGGGGTAGTAGAGGGGTAGTAGGGGAGCAGGGTAGTGGGTCAGAAGGGTAGTAGGGTAGTGGGGTAGTAGAAAGGTGGGGTAGAGGGGTAGTACGGTAGTGGGGTAGTGGGGTAGTAGGGTAGTAGGGTAGAAGAGTAGTATGGTAGTAGGGTTGTGGGGTAGAGGGGTAGTAGACGGGTAGTGGAGTAGTGGGGTAGTAGAGGGGTAGAGGGGTAGTGGAGGGTAGTGGGGTAGTAGAGGGGTAGTAGAGTAGTGGAGTAGTAAAGGGGTAGTAGGATAGTAGGGCAGTGGGGTAGTAGAGGGGTAGTGGGGTAGTAGAGGAGTAGTGGGGTAGTGGGGTAGTAGGGTAGTAGAGGGGTAGTAGATGGGTAGAAGAGGGTAGTGGGGATAGTAGGGTAGTAGGGTAGAAGTGGGCTAGTAGAGGGGTAGCAGGGTAGTGGGGTAGTGGGCTAGTAGAGGGGTAGTGGGGTAGTAAAGGTGTAGAGTGGTAGTAGAGGGGTAATAGAGGGGTAGTGGGTTAGTAGAGGGGTACTAGAGGGGAAGTAGGGTAGTAGAGTGGTAGTGGGGTAGTGGGGTAGTAGAGGGGTAGTAGAGGGGTAGTGGGGTAGTAGGGTAGTAGGGGGTAGTAGGATGGTAGGGTAGTAGAGGGGTAGTAAGGTAGTAGTGTAGTGGGATAGTAGAGGGGTAGTGGGGTAGTGGGGTTGTAAATGGGTAGTAGAGGGGTAGTGGGGTGGTGAGGGGTGATAGAGGGGTAGTGGGGTAGGAGTGTAGCAGAGGGGTAGTGGGGTAGTGGGATAGTAGAGGGGTAGTAGAGAGGTATTGGGGTAGTAGGGTAGTAGAGGGGTAGTAGGGTAGTAGAGGGGTAGTAAGGTAATAGGTTAGTGGGTAGTGGTAGTAGAGGGGTAGTAGGATAGTAGGGTAGTGGGGTAGTAGGGTAGTGGGGTAGTGGGGTAGTAGAGGGGCAGTGGGGTATTAGAGGGGTAGTAGAGGGGTAGTGGGGTAGTAGAGGGCTGATAGATTGGTAGTGGGGTAGTAGTGTAGTAGAGGGGTAGTGGGGTAGTAGGGTAGTAGAGGGGTAGTGGGGTCATAGAGGTGTAGTAGGGTAGTGGGGTAGTAGGGTAGTGTGGTAGTAGGGTAGTGGGGTAGTAGGGTAGTGTGGTAGTAGGGTAGTAGGGTAGTAGTGGGGTAGTAGAGGGGTAGTAGGGTAGTAGGGTAGTGCGGTAGTAGACGGGTAGTAAGGTAGTGGGGAAGTGGGCCTAGTAGAGGGGTAGTGGGGTAGTAGAGGGGTACTAGAGGGGTAAGAGGGTAGCAGAGGGGTAGTGGGGCAGTAGAGGGGTAGTAGGGTATTAGGGCAGTGTGGTAGTAGAGGGGTAGTAGGGTAGTAGAGTAGGGGGTAGTAGAGGGATAGTAGGGTAGTAGGGTAGTGGGGTAGTAGAGGGGTAGTAGGGTAGTAGGGTAGTGGGGTACTAGGGTAGTATGGTAGTGGGGTAGTAGGGTAGTAGTGGGTAGTGGAGTAGTAGGGGGTAGTGGCGTAGTAGAGAGGTAGTAGGGAAGTGGGGTAGTGGGGTAGTAGAGGGGTAGTAGGCTAGGAGGGCAGTGGGGTAGTAGAGGGGTAGTAGGGAAGTAGGGTAGAGGGGTAATAGAGGGGTAGATAGGTAGAAGGGTAGAGGGGTAGAGGGGTAGTACGGTAGTAGGGTAGTGTGGTAGTAGAGGGGTAGTAGGGTAGTAGGGTAGAGGGGTAGTGGGGTAGTAGGGAAGTAGGGCAGAGTGGTAGTAGTGGTAGTAGAGCGGTAGTAGGGTAGAAGGGTAGTGGCCTTAGTGGGGTAGTAGAGGGTAGTGGGGTAGTAGAGGGGTGATAGAGGGGTAGTGCAGTAGTAGGGTACTAGAGGGGTAGTGGGGTAGTGGGTAGTAGAGGGGTAGTGGGGCAGTAGGGTAGTAGAGGGGTAGTAGGGTAGTAGGGTAGTAGAGGGATAGTAAGGTAGTAGGGTAGTGGGGTAGTAGAGGGGTAGTAGGCTAGTAGGGTAGTGGGATAGTAGGGTAGTGGGGTAGTAGAGGGGTAGTAGGGTAGAGGGGAAGTAGAGGGGTGGGGTAGAGGAGTAGAGGAGTAGTAGAGGGGTAGTAGGGTAGTAGGGTAGTGGGGTAGTAGAGGGGTAGTAGGATAGTAGGGTAGTGGGGTGGTAGGGTAATAGGGTAGTGGGGTAGAGAGAGGTAGTAGGATAGCAGGGTAGAAGGGTAGTAGAGGTGTGGGGTAGAGAGGTAGTAGAGGGGTAGAGAGGTAGTAGAGGGGTAGAGGGGTAGTAGGGTAGAAGGGTAGTAGGGTAGTGGGGTAGTAGGGTAGTAGGTTGTAGAGGGGTAGTGGGGTTTTAGGGGGTAGTAGGGTAGTGGGGTAATGGGGTAGTAGAGGGGTAGTGGGGTAGTAGGGTAGTGTGGTAGTAGAGGGGTAGTGGGGTAGTAGGGTAGTGGGGTAGTAGAGGGGTAGTAGGGGAGCAGGGTAGTGGGTCAGTAGGGTAGTAGGGTAGTGGGGTAGTGGGGTAGTAGAGGGGTAGTGGAGTAGTGGGGTAGTAGAGGGGTAGAGGGGTAGTGGAGGGTAGTGGGGTAGTAGAGGGGTAGTAGAGGAGTGGGGTAGTAGAGGGGTAGTAGGTGAGTAGGGTAGGGGGGTAGTAGAGGGGTAGTGGGGTAGTAGAGGGTTAGTGGGGTAGTGGAGTAGTATGGTAGTAGAGGGGTAGTAGATGGGTAGTAGAGGGGTAGTGGGGTAGTAGTGGGGCGGTAGAGGGGTAGTAGGGTAGTGCGGTAGTAGAGGGGTAGTAGGGTAGTGGGGTAGTAGGGTAGTAGAGGGGTGGTAGGGTAGTGGGGTAGTGGGGTAGTAGATGGGTAGTAGAAGGGTAGTGGGGTAGTAGAGGGTTAGAGGGGTAGTGGGATAGTAGGGTAGTAGAGGGGTAGTAGATGTGTAGTAGAGGGGTAGGGGTAGTAGTGGGGCAGTAGAGGGGTAGTAGGGTAGTAGGGTAGTGCGGTAGTAGAGAGGTAGTAGGGTAGTGGGGTAGTAGGGTAGTGGGGTAGTAGGACAGTAGTGGGGTAGTTGAGGGGTAGTGGGGTCATAGAGGTGTAGTAGGGTAGTGGTGTATTAGGGTAGTGGGGTAGTAGGGTAGTAGGGTAGTAGTGGGCTAGTAGAGGGGTAGTAGGGTAGTAGGGTAGTGCGGTAGTAGAGGGGTAGCAGGGTAGTGGGGTAGTGGGCTAGTAGAGGGGTAGTGGGGTAGTAAAGGTGTAGAGGGGTAGTAGAGGGGTAATAGAGGGGTAGTGGGGTTAGTAGAGGGGTACTAGAGGGGAAGTAGGGTAGTAGAGTGGTAGTGGAGTAGTGGGGTAGTAGAGGGGTAGTAGAGGGGTAGTGGGGTAGTAGGGTAGTAGGGGGTAGTAGGATAGTAGGGTAGTAGAGGGGTAGTAATAGGGTAGTGGGGTAGTTGAGGTGTAGTGGGGTAGTGGGGAAGTATTGGGGTACTAGAGGGGTAGTGGGGTAGTAGAGGGGTGATAGAGGGGTAGTTGGGTAGTAGGTGTAGTAGAGGGGTAGTAGGGTAGTAGAGGGGTAGTAAGGTAATAGGGTAGTGGGTAGTGGTAGTAGAGGGGTAGTAGGGTAGTAGGGTAGTGGGGTAGTAGGGTAGTGGGGTAGTGGGGTAGTAGAGGGGCAGTGGGGTAGTGGGGTAGTAGAGGGGTAGTGGGGTAGTAGAGGGGTGATAGAGAGGTATGGGGTAGTAAGGTAGTAGAGGGGTAGTGGGGTAGTGGGGTAGTAGAGGGGTAGTAGGGTAGTAGGGTAGTAGGGTAGTGGGGTAGTAGGGTAGTAGGTTGTAGAGGGGTAGTGGGGTTTTAGGGGGTAGTAGGGTAGTGGGGGTAATGGGGGTAGTAGAGGGGTAGTGGGG
>NW_028187255.1:0-4000 GCF_964204655.1 Triturus cristatus | reverse complement strand
GGTATCAAATGCCATTTTGCATATTTTATAAAATACTTACAGAAGGATAAAAAATGGAGTATCATTTGCCCACTCTGGCCGTCACATGGGCATGGCAGCTGAACTAAATTAGCATTATACCCAAGGGGGAAACAGAGTAAGAATTTGACTGTGCCTGCCCTTAAACGAAAGAGGAGTTCCCTTTCCCAGCGGCCTATGGGTTTTAAAAGATAACTAGATGGCATATATGAAACATCCTCAATAGACATGTAGGTTACAACAGCTGTTTTCTTGACCTCCCTTTCGTGTCTTACTTAACTATAATATGCATATAGGGACGAAGGTCTTTTTTATTCAAACTATCTGGTTCAGTTGGTTTTGAAAATAGCTGTTCATAGTTGACACTACTTAAACTCTCACTCACTGTGGCAAGCCACGGTGTTTCCCTTCCCTTCTCACACTTGAGGCAGTCTCCTATTATCTCACTAGTGAGAGACGCTGCTGGGTTTTACCAAATTGTTACCCGAAATAGAACAGGGCGAGCCTTTATATAATCTTCAATATAGTGCAATTTCAGTTCACAGTGACAGACATACTATAAAGCAGAAATCGGTGCTCCCAAGAGTTTTTGCCAAAATCTCTTTTCTTCACACTGAATGCTGTTGCTCTTAGTTAAACCCCAGACCTCTGCACCATATTTTGCAGTTAGAATGCACTGAGATGTAAAATTTTTCATCATTGCTAAAATTACCCCTGTCCTTTTTGGCTGGGGAGACCAAAAATCGAGTTAATAGCCTTAAAAAGCTTGTTCATACTGTGCACCACTTGGTTAGCCCAGGAACCATTAGCAGCAAAAACCAGCCAGGGGATTTGGGGTTTGAAGTAAACCGTTTTTGTTGTATATTTTAGGAACACCGGCAACAGTACAGGAGCAGTTGTGTCAGCTAAAGAAAGGGCGAGTGTGCAAAATATGCCAGGACAGCTAGGTTTCCATCGTTTTTGTTCCCTGTGGGTATCTTGTAGTGTGTACGGGGTGTGCCCCAGGATTAAACCAGTGCCCATTCTGCAGAGCCAGCATCGAGGACACTGTCCTCACCTTCATCTCCTAGACCCGTGGGTGAGTTTTATGTCTGACAAGTTTCAAAGTTTGTTCAAACATCTGGAAAATGTGCCTTGTTGTCATTGCTCTGACCATGTTTGCATTTAATGTGACCAGGGATACACAGCTACACAGCTCTGTAGTTCAGGGCTGGCTTTAGCGCTGGTGACAACCGGTGCAACAATTGTTTTTTGTTATTTTTTTATTGTTTTTTTTAGCCCCCCCTTCCTTGACCTCCTCACTACCACCTGGGAAAGGGCCCCTCATCTCTCCATAGCCCCTCCCTCGCATATAAAATTCAGAACTGAACTTTCCAGCAGGCATATTAACCTTCTGCGTTACTTTATGGCTAGTCAAAACTGCCTCTAGACAAAACTCCGATCTCTTTCTAGCACAAACATTCATCACAAAAGTCATTGTGACATTTTTATTGCTGCCTGAAATCTGGACGCACAAGGAACATTGCATCAAATGCTCTTAAATCGTAAGTTATTGCCAAACACTGCGTCCTCTCCCACCTAAGGTCAGTGCCCCCCCTTCCAGGTCAGCCCCCTGTGCGGCCACACCGGTTGCACTGCCCTAAAGCCGGCCCTAACTACAGGAGTACACTTCTAAAGCCCTTCTGGGGAGGTGGTATGACTCATAGGGTGTTGATAGCGGACGGCAAGATCTAGTCCAAGTGCCATTAGTCAGTTGGGCCCTTCCAGGGGAAAACTCTTCCTGCTTGTTTCCCTGTAGCCACACAGGAGGTCACCCAGCTGACCCTTGGTGTTCACTTCTTTGTTCAGGGTACAAGAGGGAGGACCTCCATTCCTTCAGGACTCCTCTTGTCAGCATTTGGAGAAAGTGTTTGAGAAAGGCTGCGTGAGGTTGGTTTTGTAGGATTGACCAGCTTTTGGGTAAGCACACCTGAAGACACTCCTAGTTTACCTTTGACCAATTAAAGCTTCCCAAGCCTGACCTGCTTACTTTGAAGTAGTTCCAGTTTAATTTACTGCAGTTTCAGGGCAAATCTAAGATGGTGACAGTCGTGTCTGTCATGAGCTTGGCTCTGGCTCTATGGTTGGTGGAGTAAGTGGGGGAGGGTACTATGGTGATCTTAATGTGCTCACCACTGAACTCAATTTTTGAAGAGAGCACTGTACCCACAACAAATCCAAAGATCTAAGCCTGGCACTACAATAGCAGGGTCCTTAAGTAACTAGACCGAGAATCAACAAGAAATGTCTTTGCATACTGTTCTCTCCATATTCGGTGTGCCCTTGGAGTTTCATGTGTTAAATATTTTAATTTGCACTGTTTAACATAAGATAGATGGGCTTGCCACAGTGAAATTGGGTTTTTTGGGTGCTTGTCCATTTCATGTCATGGTAACCATTTTCTACATAGTCCACTTTTGAAAACCTTGTACCCTACGTTGTGGGCTACAAGGCCTACTAAGGGATGATTAAAAAAAAACAAAAAGTAATATTTTCTCCTGTAAAAGGGTCATATTGGCCAGTAGTACTGCAGGGTTTACACTGCAGTAATCTGGCTATACAGGGTATGTCTTTAGTCCTGTTTGGACCACCACTGTAGTGGATGGCAAAATAGGTGCTGCATTCCACTAGTGACATTTAACTTCCAGTCCCTAGATGCACTTTCTGCACCATATGCCGTGGAGCCTACTATGGAGCTATAAAGGCTAAATGTATAAATTGGGGAAACCGCTGCATCAAGTGGAGCAGAGGCGCCTTTACTAGTGGTTAGCAAGGAAAAAGTGCACATAATTCGGAAGCCAACAAAATATAGTCCAGCAAAAGGCAAAAATTTGCGGTGTCCACACACAAAAGCAGATTACATACAGGCAGGCTGCCCGAGAGCTTGGTTGAGTTAATGAAGGGTCTCTCCATCTAAATGTGAAAGCTTAAACTTTCTGAATTGAGAAAAGTAACTAAAAACTAGATTAATGGTCTGGGTGTAACAGGTGTTTGTGTGTATATGTTTGTGTGTATATATCTAGCCGCCATGGACATTTCGAGGGAACAGTTGGAAGGCAAAATTGTCACCCAGGAGAACCACATTATGGAGACTGAGGGCTGAACTGTCTAGTCTAACTCTGCTGCTGCTTCTGTCTTTTCACGGGGTGCTCTTATTTGGATCAGGCCTGGGGTCCTTTTCTGCTTGCATAGTGTGGTTACAGATCCTGTGGGACGATATGTCCTAGTATTCGTGTCTGAATAGCAGGGATGGAGCCCGCTTAAATATTTATGCGCCAAACCTGGATCAGTCATTGTTCCTTACCAGCTTGGTGCCCTTGCTATCACTTATGGTGCCCTATTGGACACTGGTGGAGGGCGACTTTGACTGTGTCAGGTTTGAGTTGATAATTCTCAACCCTTCCTTGCGTGGTGCACCCGTTGGCAATCCACTTGTGGTCTGGACAGTGGGATTTGATAGATAGTTGGCGGGTTCAACTCTCGGAGGTTCGTGTTTACTCCTACCACTCATGATCTTGAGGTTCAGCTTGAAAGGCTCTTTACATGTAGGACACTTTGTGGTGGGGCTACAGTATTTAGCAAAAAATAACGCTCCCCCGTTCTGGGCAAGTTTCGATTATTCTCATCTAGGCCTTGTGTGCCCACCTGACGCTCAGAAGGCTTGATCACCCAAAAGTGCTGGATTGGCGTCTTAATGGGGGAGCACCTCTCATGGTAGCAGTACTGGACTGATAATGCTGGTTTAGCTCTGTCGGTAGGGATGGAATGCAAGGCTATGAAGATCTTGATTTGATGGTATTTTATCTCTAGAGCGGGGGTTTGCACTCAGCTGCCCTCGGATATTCAGCAGTAGTAGGTGGTGTTAGATGGTCTTTTGAGTGGGCAGGAAGGGACTTTGGATGGGAGGAACACTCGCTGTAGCAGCGAGAGGCTGTTTGAGCTA